>NC_085008.1:30948980-30966480 GCF_963854185.1 Sardina pilchardus
ACTTGCTGTCATTTTGCAGTGTGAGAGAATCAGGAATGGAAGAACGATATCAGTTTGGTGGAAATGTTCTGGTATAGAGAGGGAGGGTATAAGTTATGTTTTTGAAGATTTCCCACCGTCCCACTATGTCTGCACATGTTCTTTTACACATAAAAATACATCAGAATAGATGCTTTGTAAGCATGCTCTACAACGGGGGGAAAAGGAAACTAAAACCTTGATGCCCAAGGACAACTTGAGGCTTCATCAGACCATGTTCCACTCCATTGGGACTCATCAGCACAGACTCTGTAGAGCGCTCTCTGGAGGCTCTGGGGTGGTACTGCAGGGCTGTCACCCTCACAGATCCCTCTGATCTTTGAGCCTCTGAGGTATTCTCTTCTGTTCCTCAAGTATTAGTTAAAGGCATTTTGAGAAATCAGAAGTCAGACAGACTTTCGGAATAGTTTTTTTTGTTTGTTGCATTTTTGCATTTGTTCAGCATCGTACTTATTATAGAAAATGTGTCATAGCACACAGTCCAGAGGCGATTGCTCATTGAGTGCAGGGGAGGCTCAGCCTCCTCTAAAATATCACGGAAAATTGCATGAAATAATGCCTATTATGAGCTACATTAGCAAGCCTAATATTCCAACTACAGACCTGCAAACTTGTCGCTTTTCGGCGACAATCGCCGTTTTCTTGGTCAATTGGGTCATTCACGTGAATCGTGCAGAACCGGAGAGATTTTATTTGGGGGGGGGGGGGGGGGGGGGTGAAGGCTGCCCTTAATCTGTATGTAATGCGGGCTAGAATTGCGATACATTATTGGCTAATTCTTGTAATTGACACTTCTCTGGGCCAATCGGAGTCTTAGCACTTGCTTCAGAATCTTGAATACAGCGCCAAGTTGACGCCTGGCTACCGCGCGAGTCATTTTTGTCAGGGACGACACCGCATTCGGTTCACAAATATGAACGTAGAGGTAAAACGGCCCCTTCTAAGTGCATTTATTTCTTGGACCGAACGCCGTGGAGTCCATTATCCCACTGTTACCATTTGTTTTGTGTTAATTTCCTATTATGATGTACACGTTTAAACAGAGACGGTGTAACAATCTTTGGTTTAAATCGCTAAAAATATGTTGTTTTGTTAGTAGAACTAGGCTACTTCTTTCCACCACATATCAACTAATTTCTAAACTTGCAATACAAACTGCCGTTGCTAGTTCTAAATGGATGATTGCTATGGCCAAAAGCCAGTCAGTTCTATCTCTTTTCTATGAACCATTAACTTTGAAACATCGCTATTTTAATTGCCCTAGATGCCATCCAACTAGCTAAAATCAACCACCGTCATGTGTGACAATGTTATGTTCTGAACGTCTACAGCTTGGATGCAACGTGACCGTTCATTTAAACTTCACAACGAGTTTGCCAAATTAATAGGCTATTCCAGTGTGATAAGGCCAACAAATTGGATCTAGGTCATAGGTGTGCAAATAACGTTTAATGCACCCTCTGTAGAACGCAGGACGCGCATTGATTTGCATTGAGCTCAATGAGCATCAAACAGACGAATAGGCTAACTGGAAAAAAACACCATGCAATATCTAGCTATGGTGAAGAAGAGTATGTGATGATGTGGGGCTATTTTATTTCCTAAGGCCAAGGGAACTTTATCAGGATGCATATCCTGGATCCATGAAATAGCTGGCCTTTAAAAATAAAAACATAGGCATATAAAAAAAAAATCATCCTGCACCTATGGGAATTAACATAGGGGTCAAAACAGGCCTACTTACTGTATGCTCCCTGTATTTAAGTAAGAAAATGTATTTATTTCCGATACATTCTTCATTTTTTGAAGAAAATCCTTGATTTTTACTATTTTTTTTAAATTAAGGCATGAAGATGATTTTTCTATTCCTCTTTTTAGTCAAGCATGGGTTCAATTACTCTCCCCTGTGTGTGTGTGTGCGCTTGTGTTTACATACATCATACATGTGTTATATATAATAATATATATAGTAATACATAACAAAACGAGCAGTTTTCTTTACATGCGCGCCCCCCCCCCCCCCCCCCCCCCCCCCGCGCGCCGTCGGACACTGTCACCTTTTTTACGCTGAGGGGTTTGCAGGTCTGCAACTAGAACATGCTAAAAACGTGTTCAACTTCATGGCTATATCGTTATAGTTTCGTTTTGCAACAAGGTTTTGCCTGTCATCTATCGCGATTTCTCACGTCTAATGCATTGCTGTGACGACACGATCCATTAAAATCCCCATAGAGGCTCGGCCTCACTGGACTTCGATGGCACTACGGAGTGGGCTGGTCTTATTGCAGGAAAAGCTAGATTAATATTGGATAAACGCCGCAAAATCGTCATATCCAGGGAAGCCCGGCCTCTCTGGGGGTGAATGGGACAGTGGGATGGCTCGGATGCCGAGCTTCTGTATGATGATTGGAGGAACCGTCATTTTTTTTGATTGACAAGCATATTTCGCGATTGCACAGGAAGTTTCAACAGAGACGGGCTCTGGTTTTCAGGGATGCGTGAAAGTTACGGAACCTTACAGGGTTGGCAGGTGAACTCGAGAGGCAAGGCTCAAATTTTTAATTCTATTGCATGTTGTAGGCTACACAACATATCCTATCAATAAAAACGTAATGTGGAGTTACAGAGTTCGTGATTTGCATTTGTTTCAGTTGTGTATTTAGGCTAAGTTGTAGGCTAGCCACATAGCTCGCTATAATAACTGTGTTGCTTGGCTAAATTGCTCATGTTTACTTGAATTTTATAAGCTATTTGATAGCATTCCCCACCATGGGAGATTCCAAATAAAACAGCAAGGCATATGAACGTAGAATAGTCACGCACTATAACTCTAGTAGGCTACCAAATAGCATATTTAACCCCCCAAAATGAACTGGTAAAATGTAAGCTTAGTTCTAATCTAACCAAGCCAGCTGCAATGTCTACCCTACACTGTATCTGACAGATTCGTCTATGGCTACTGTTTGGTCCCCCCCCCCCCCCCCCCCCCCCCCAAATAACAATAGGCCTATAGCAGCAATAATATTAATTTAATAGTTGACAATTTTCATCAGAGCTTCCCCTATTCCAATGAGCAGCAACCGCCACTGACACAGTCATATCCTTCCGAGTTGAGAAATCACACACAGTAATGAACTTTTCATTGCACGAAGGACATCGACTGTGGATGAATAAATAAAATGAATAGAAGTACCGAACACCTCATGCCCACACAAGCACAATGGTCAGCATTGGCGTTACCATCGCTGAAAGATGCTCACTTGTCAGAACATCCTGCTATACCTCATGGGTGACGTTGAATGACGTGCCGTCCCCATCCCTTGGCTTGTGCTGCACGTGTGCTCCCCCGCACCACCCTCCCACTCCCAACTCCCTTTTCTCTCTCACGGTTTGGAGCAACAGAGGAAGAGAAAAGAGAACTCTCTCTGGGGGGAGGGTTTTGTCTGCAAACATAACAGGAAGGCCATGTTCACAACGTTCTTCTTTCACCTCTTTTCAGCAGTCTCTCTTTTTTCTTTTTCATTATAGGGTCATTCCACGCCAAATCAACCAGAGCCCACGCACTTGCGTCTCAAAAAAATCTGAAAAAATTACCATGTGTGCCTATGTTACCCAGGAGACACTCTGTAAAATGTTTTTGTGCTAAGATCAATACTTTTCAAGTAACATCCAGTTTTACAGGGGGAGGGGGGTGTCAAATTTGTTCTACCTCTTTTTTTTGTCAAAGTTCACAAGCTCATTGCTCAAGAACTAGAATCTGTAGGAGGCTCAAATTTTGCAGGCTGGTGCATAAATAGGAATAGTATGCAGTAAAATCACCACGAGTAGTCTGGATGATCCTGCATGGTCATAGCAGTCCCTCAAAGTTGATCAAAATTTTATTGGAGTTCTTGGCTGGGCTCTGTTTAGGCTTACAGAAGACATATTTTTACTCAACATAGGCTCTTGATTTTTTTTCTCTTATTGAGATCAGTAGAAACACTCTCCGAAAAAGCAATGAAGAGAAAAGAAAATCCATCAGGGACTGAACAGCAGACCTCACAAGTTTGAAAAATTATTTTGGATCTCATATTCAGAGCACCCTAACACCTTGTGGGAATATACAAAGATTTTTTTTATATTTTTTTCTATAATCTGCATTACCTCTTCTTTTTAAAAACACCAATTTGACTTGTCTTATGGGAATCTTTCTTTTTCATTTTCCACCCTAAACATGGACAAAATGCACCATTGAGATCAATATGTTTTGTCCCCACCCGGCAATTTCAGTGATTCAGTGATTTTAGTGGCACCTAGTGGTTACTCTATACAAAACAAATCTCTCAATAGATCTCTATGGTGCATTTTGCCCTTGTTCAGGGTGGGAAATGAAAAAGAAAGATTTGCATAAGACAAGTCAAATTGGTGTTTTTTAAAAAGAAGAGGTAATGCAGATTATAGAAAAAAATATAAAAAAAATCTTTGTATATTCCCACAAGGTGTTAGGGTGCTCTGAATATGAGATCCAAATTTATTTTTCAAACTTGTGAGGTCTGCTGTTCAGTCCCTGATGGATTTTCTTTTCTCTTCATTGCTTTTTCGGAGAGTGTTTCTACTTATCTCAATAAGAAAAAAAACCCAAGAGTCTATGTTGAGTAAAAATGTGTCTTCTGAAGGCCTAAACAGAACACAGCCAAAAACTCCAATAAAATGTTGATCAATTTTGAGGGACTGCTATGACCATGCAGGATCATCCAGACTATTCGTAATGACTTTACTGCATACTATTCCTATTTATGCACCAGCCTGCAAAATTTGAGCCTCCTACAGATTCTAGTTCTTGAGCAATGAGCTTGTGAACTTTGGCAAAAAAAAGAGGCAGAACAAATTTGACACCCCCCTCCCCCTGTAAAACTGGCTGTTACTTGAAAAGTATTGATCTTAGCACAAAAACATTTTACAGAGTGTCTCCTGGGTAACATAGGCACACATGGTATTTTTTTCAGATTTTTTTGAGACGCAAGTGCGTGGGCTCTGGTTGATTTGGCGTGGAATGACCCTATAGACTATGTACCCTTTTGACATTAAACAGAGTGGCATTCTGGCATGTTGGACACAACGCTTTATCACTGAAGTTTTATTCAAGAAAGAGAATGCTATGTTTGGGTGAAAGACATGTGCAGCATACAGATGGCCTAACATACTCAAACCAAAAAAATAATGTGCTCTCTAATCACAGACATAATGGATGTGACCTTCTGATTTGGTTATGATGACAATTGGATATTAAGTATTCACTTTAGCATTTTGCATCAGCTGATGTTAAGAGTTAATGTGATGATGAAGATGGGCACTTTTATGCGAGCAGTAACTGTTCTCTCATCGATCTCTGTAAATACATGTAGAGTGAGCCGTTTTTGTTGTGAAACATGTGATGCAGTGTTGTATTCTGCTGTTTGAAGAGTATTATTATTACTGAGGGATGTCTTTTTGGTTGTTTTTCCCCTCTGATGTTAAGTGCTATTCCCTTATTAATCGGGCCAGTCTTGTGGCAGGGGGCTGTCAAAGCCCTAAATGGCTTTAATATGGACAGCCCCTGAGGGACACAGGGGGCCATTAACTCCAGTGCTATTCCCCTCTCTTCAGCTCATCAACCCCGACCACTTCCTCCAGTAACTCCCAAATCGAGAGGGAGCGCGAGTCCCCCCAGCCCTTCAACTCGAGCACCCCGCCATCCTCCTCCTGCTGCGTTATCCTAACCTGTAGCCCAGCAGCTGTGACTGTTGTCTTTGGCCAAGGTCTGTCCATTCCCTCTCTGCGTGACCCGCAGGTCTTTGGCAGTCACGTTAAGCTTCCTGCTGTCAGTAGCTTTGTGACACCACTAATTTGCGTCTTGTCAAAAGGGTGGATCCGCAGGTGAATTACGGATTGGGTGAGATGCCGGCCCGCGACGAGGCCCAAAGCTCTGTGATGAAGACAAGGGGTGGACAGGCCATGTGGCCAAGCTTGGCTTTAATGGCGCCATTATTGATTTTTTTTCACATTCCCCAGGGGAATGGACAAACGGCTGTGGCATCACGCCAGTTGTCTCTTGTCAGGTGTGTGTGTGTGTGTGTGTGTGTGTAAGCAATACTCTGTGTGTATACGTGCGTGTGTGTGTGTGTGTGTGTGTGTGTTTGGATGTGTGGGAGGCTCCATGCCATATTGCCAGGACGTTGTGAGGAAGAAAAGATGAGTGTGACATGGGTCGTTTGTGACCTTAATTACATCTGAGAGCAAACGGTCATCCCAAGCTTATTTTTAATGGTTCCTGTGGGACAGTCTAAAGGGGACTGATTCAGTCGCAGGCCCTTTATGACCGAGCCTTTTCAATTACTTTTTTTTTCTTTTTTTTCCCGAAGTGAGAGATGGAAGGGCTTTCTGGCCTTGTCAGAACATTCACATGTGGAAGTTAGGGATTGTCTTTTTGTTTGCTTTTTTTTTTAGTAAAATGGGTGTACGAGTTCCGTTATGAAGGAAGGATGTTATGATCGATTTCTCAGTTAAGGATTGAACAGATCATTCAGTCGACATTATATCCCTGGGAAGGAATGTGAAATATGCAGTCACAGTCTACATGTATTGTCAGTTAACTTACAAAATGCTGTAGCCACAAAATGCAATTTTGTTTCTGCAGCACTGCTTGCCTATCCTTACCTATCCCTTGTGTGTGTAAAGATTGCCATGAGTGTAGTGGATCTACAGTATCTGCATAAGTATAGTGGATTCTGTCAAGAGACAATGCTAAATGACTGGCAGGAGAACTGGCATGTTTGAACCTATTCAGGTAGGCCTACTGTATATTCTTGAAAAAAACAACAACATTGAAGTGGGCCAGATTTTAGTTTCGTGGAAATGTGTGCATTAAAATATTTGAAAATCAATTAACAACAGAATAATAGTTGACATAAATCTGCACAGGTGCTCTTTTCTTTTTTTGATTATTCTTAATCATTCTCAATGATGGCAACTCAAACTCAAAAGGTGGCTACACAACTGATTGGCAAACTAGCCTGCCTTTTCTTGGGTGATGGTAGCATAGTGGTTAAGGAGCTGGGCTAGCAGTAGCCTGAAAAAGATGTGGGTTCAATTCCAGTCTCCACCGTTGTGCCCTTGAGCAAGGCACTTACTCCAGGGATAATGTAGACCCTTGAAATAGAATTGACAGATGTAAGTCACGGATGAAAAGTGTCTGCTAGATTAATAAATGTTCAATGTAAATGTTCATTTCTTAGTATGACTATTTCAGTGAGTAGATTGTTCAAGTCTAACAAGGTTGCCTGCATTTATTGAATATACTTTGACCTTTTTCGATATGTAATGCTGTTGTCCTTTTTCATGAAAAGTATAGCCTTAAGGACCATTGTAGGGGCCACCTAGTCACTGTCAAGTTGCAGCCATGTTTCCCAAGGACAACCGAGGAGCACAAAAGACGATTATATGGACAGTTGGTCCATGGTCATATAACATTGACAGAAAATACAGGGCGAAATTTGACAATGTGGCTATGTGAACATACTCTTGAATCCTAGGTATGAAAACTAAGGTTGTTTGAACAGATATACAGTTTGGTCTATCAAGTAGACTTGCTTGTGTTGTTGCCATGTTGACAGTAAAGTTGAAAAAAAAATCACAGTTTGTTGTACAGGCTGCCATTGGTGCACTACAAATTCTTGGAAATCTCTTCTTTATAGCCAGGGCGCGCTGTCTTTTTAGACTTCACATAGTCTGATGGGACTCGCTTTTCTTTGTCTGTGAAATTGTATGACCTGAACACCTGCTGAGAAGTGAAAGTATAAAACTAGGCACAAAAGCACACACAGAAGAATTTGCTATAGTTGTTGTAAGGTTGTTGTGTAGTCACTCTTAAGTTTGATATACAGTACCTGACATTGCTGCTCAGTAAAGCCTATTCAAGAGCAAATGTTTGAAAACACTTTAAAAAACTTGTCCTTATTACTCATTCAATCCCATTTCAAGAGGTCTTTGGTATTATTAACTGGTATTAAATGTGGTTTAGCATGTGTACTTGGCAATTTCTGCATTCCTAGTTGTTGTCTGTACCACTGAGAACAAACACTGTGCTGAAATGGAAAGGCTGGTTGTCAGATTCTTCACTCAATCAGGTACATTCAAATGTGTTCACATTGGTTTCGTTTTTCTTATTCTGTCGTGGTTCTGGTCTTGAGTATTGTCTGTCATGCCAACATGAGAATGAACTTCTTACTCAGTGATCTTGGTCTCTTTCAAACGGCTGCGTCTGCTTAAATTACTGCTGTTGTTTTTATCCATTATTTAGATGACACTTCATTAGACTTCTGACAGAAGTTTGACTGACAGACATCAGTGCACACACATCATGACTGCACTAAGGTGACTTAGAGGTGTTGCTCAGAACCGGTGAAATATAACCAGCCTTGAGCCTTTTTTTCACCACCTCAAACACAGCTACAACAGTTCTGTGTGTGGGAGTTGTTTTTGTAGTGTTATTGTTCCTCTCTGCTCAATTGTTGGGACTTTTTTTGCTCTGTACATTGTTTGCTGTGTGGCTGGCAGTGATTGAGGGTCTTCACAGCATTTAGTACCCTGAAGGCAAGAGTGGCTTAGCACTAAGCTCTCTAGCTTTAGCCAGAAGAATGCTAGAATGCTTTCTCTCTTTAAATCTCTCTCTTCCCCCACCCCTCTCTCTCTCTTCCTCTGTACCCCACTCCCCTTCTTTTTCCCCTCTGCACATTTCCACGCAGTGTGCCCGTTCACATTGACCCTGCGGTTATCTAGGGCTAGACTCAAGCTTACAGTAGCTTCTCTCACCAACTGTGGCTCCAGTCAATAGAGCCCTGAGCCATGTGCAGCGTGTCCATCTGATTAAATCAACGGATCCCATGCGTCCTTAATAACTGCCATTATCTCGCATCCGCACTATTTAGCAGTTCTGACACTACTCCGACTGCGAGATGGAGATAGATAGGCCACTTGATTTTATTTTCCACGCTTAGCGCGGGACTTTCGAGTGACACAAAATAAATATATAAACAGATACCGCAAAGTAGAATGGCCATCGGATGCCTGACACTGTCATTGTGGTTATGGGCCCAAGCATCGATATTTTGCCTCTGTGGAACGCTAACATTTTAAAAGATTAAAAGTGCCTTTGTCTCTGCATGAAATCACAGTATTTTAGTGAACAAGACGTATACAGTGCCATTCAATCAGACCCATCGGCAAGGTTTTTCCTTTCTTTCCTACTTTGCTTCATATTTTCCTGCCTTCCACTTCACCATTGTGTGGTGGAGAGTTCCGTCTACGGCACTGAGTCACAAACATGCTCACATTCATGTAACTGAAAAGAGACCCAGCGAATGAAAGCATTTCAGAGGAATACGCAATTGTGTGGCGAAGTATGGAACATTGGATATGAAGCATTACTGGAAAAAATATGACCATTTGAAATGGACTCAGCTGTTGTCCGCTAATTAGATGTCCTTGAAAGAGGGAGAGGGTATGTTTTTTCATTTGCCACAATGGAGCCTTTTAGTGTATCACGGTGGCCTTGCTATTAAGCCCCCCTTCCCCCATCTCTAGACTGTTCAAGGCAACCCATGGCACCTTTTTTGACCATACATTATTTGGTTTTATCGGTTTGATGTTTTCAGAGTCACTGTAGTGTTAACTTTATGTGGAGTAGTAGTGTGGATATAACCTGGTGTATGTGTAGTGCCCTCCACATGTGTTGACACCTTTGGGAAAGTTGGGTAAATAGAGGAATAACAAATTAAAAATCTTTTGCCATTTTAGGGAAGGGAAGCAAGTTTATTCTGAGGAACAAGAACACCTTATAAAGAAATAAATACATTGTTAAATACTAAAAATCTATCCAGATCATCCAGATTCCTAGGTTCTCTCTCCATTCTTCTCTTCGGCTCACCCTACTGTTTCTCTATGGAGTTCAGATGAGGAGACTGGGATGGTCAGGGCAGAAGCTTGATATTTTATACAGTTTGTGTTGATTTGGACAGTAGAACATTGGACAGTAGAAGTCCAAGCGCTTTGTTTGTGTTTCTTTCTTAGTGTGCAAGAGTGAATGAGTGAAAGTTTTCCGCCACCAAAAAAATGGTATTCTTGAGGAAACTTTCTGCTTCCTATTCCATTGCCATCTGTTCATTCTTTGTCGAAGGGTGGGTTTCTTTTCAAAAGAAAGGGTATCATTATAAAAATCAATGCACTTCAGAAAGTGCCATCGTTGTTTGAATCTGGTCGTAAGGGATGTTTGCACAGCTCAGAAAATGTTGGTATCCTGTAGAAAAAGGGAACCTTGAAGTCATAATTCTCTCTTCCCGTCTCAAGAAAAATGCCAAAGGAAGTCTATCTCTATAACTATCATCTCAATTTTTGCTTTTGTTCAGAATGCATACATTTTATTATGGATGTGGGAAGGCCAAAGGTTTTCAATTCGAGATCATATTCACATCAAAGACATCATTATATTTTTACTCTTAGTTTCATTTTATGTGGATGCACCACAGCTGTTTAGAGAAAACATTATTCACTCTTAAAAATATGGTATCTGGGGACACCGAAAATGTTCCACTTTTAAGTGATTCTAAAAAGGATAAAGAAGTCACTCGGTCAATGCATATATGTGACAGATGAAAGCCACGTTTTGTCACTATTCTGTTTCTCAGATATTCAATTTACAGTGAGTGAAGGCACTTTACACTAAAGGTAAGGCAAAGGGAGGTTAATGACTCCCATTGCAGGAGAGGGAAAGTAATTTCACCACTATTGATGTCGCGCTATGCACATCTTAATCAATGGAGACTTCTAATCCTTGTATAGCTGAGGCTGGAGGCATTAATTAAGAGCAGATGCCTCTGAAAGAAAAAAAAAGCTTTATAGACAGATGCAGCGCTGACTTTGGTACCTCTAATGTTAAAGATTCCCCTCTGTATTGAAAGGCAAAATAAGAAGAGACAAAGTAACCAACTGTCCAAGGTCATGAGTTAGTGATAAAAATGGAATAACTGTAATTATGTTTGACATGGGATGTTTAGTAGATAGATAGCTAGATAGATAGATAAATAGATAGATCTAGATAGATAGATAGATAGATAGATAAATAAATAGATAGATCTAGATAGATAGAGATAGATAGATAGATAGATAGATCTAGATACAGTAGATAGATAATTAATCCCGCAGGAACTTTTGGCATCCCGTAGCCATTCATACAAACAAGCAAATGCACTTTACAACTGTAAAACATTTACAGCTGTGAAAACTCAAGGACTATGTGCCAGTGGATGCTATGGAGACAAGGGTTATAATTGTTGTGCATAATTTAAAATATACAAAACTAAACTTGCAGACAACAATAGAGAGAACCAAACTATGCAACTCGATAATTAAACAAATACTAGAAATTAAGGCTTAAAACACACAAAGATAAAAACATAAGATTGTGCATAGATGCCAATGTAGTCAGTAACTGTTTGAATATGGTTGGGCAAGGGGGGGCAGAGTGGCGGGGTAATGGCCAGAAAAAGGTGAATGTTCTGCTATTTGACACTTTTATACAAAGCAACATGGACTCACAAGGGCAGATGCGGGAATTGAACCCAGGCTGACAGATTGTCACCATGTTCACTCAATTTCAACCCGCTACTGTGTCTAGTTGAAGAGCAGAATATCCCATGGAACAAAAGACTTTCTCAGCCTGTCCATTGACCATGACAGAAACAGGAGTCTGCCACTGTAGGAATGTGCCGATCCGATTCTCCGATCAGAATAATGGCCAGAATCACTTGATTGAATATCAGAAAATAAAAAAGAATAACCTGATCTGATCCATTAACGTAGGCAAGACGTCACTGCATTAACTGAGCAGTTAGATATGTAGAACATCTACTTCTGTGTAGTAGGCTACAACATGGTCTGATTCTACATAGGCCAGCCATTACTTTCATAATTGCGGGACAATGTAATAATGTTTCTTTTCTTCCACGTTGTTGTGCATTGAGGGAGCGGTGCGCTTTTCTCCCTCCAGATACTGTAATTACTTCTCTGATAATAAACTTGTACTCATAACGAAAGGCAATACAAAACTGTAGCGGCATGAAGAGTAAATTACTGTCTCAAAAATGTACTTGAGTAAGAGTAGAAGTACAGTTTTGCTGTTCCTTAAATACTTTTTTAAACTCCTGTGTGTTACTTGTAACGTGTTACTGCTACCCACCCCTGCATGTGAATAATAGCTAGACTTTGAGTGAGACCTGTCAGTATTACAACTAGTGCATTGTGAGGGCTCCATCAGTAACAACGTCAGCACACCAAACTGTCCTTACCTGTAATGAGTTAGCTATGTCTGTGACTGTACGCACAATCCAACAACTAACTCACCATCATACGCGCAAATACAGTCACAACATATCTCACTCAGAAATCTTGCCATTTTTAAGTTGCCTGTGTGGACCAGAAAGTCAGACCAATGGTAGGAAAAATCAGGAACAGGGTTTTATGTACAATGATGCGCAGCTAGGAAGAAACAGTATAACTTCGCCCTAAAGATCCATCAGCTGCTCTAACTAGACAAGGAAATAGTTAGGGTGTAACTACTCAACAGCAAAAGATAGATAATTATACAGCAACAGTGGCTAAGTCAGGAGACATCAAGTCTACAAATCAATGGCTGTTGTTGACGCAAAACAGACATCCCTGGCGTCTTCCATGTTTAAGAACAGGACAGATATCATACAGGGTCACAACGTAGGAGTATACTTTAAGTGTCGAAGTGACCTACTAGTAAGAAATGCAGAACATTAAACCACTTACTGGAATATTGGACATAATGCTTCAACTAATTATGTATTGTCCACCTTGAGATGTTGATGGGACCACAAGATGGGGTAGAGCAAGTATTCTCATTGCGCAAAAACACTTGAGCTACTATCTCCTTTAAAAATAAAAAAAGCCCCATAACAATACATGACAAATTAGCAGATTGGAGTTGGGGGGGAGAGGGCAGGGCAGTCGAGGGGATAATGACCTGGCGCCCAGTTCCTCCTCATCCAAAACCCTCCACCATCAGCGTGTGGTGCTCCTCCGCACATGTCAGGGCTTCCTACCAGATCCAGCGCTCAACAGAGCCGGCTGCAGCATTGTGAAAAGGGGAACCCATTAGGATTTAGGGACGAGGATCAAAGACGACACTTTCTGTCCTTTTGTCTCCCAGTGTAACGTCTCTGTCAACGCGGCCTGTCCTCCATCTTTCCCCTCCTTCTAATCCCACAGACATCCACCGCAGATTGGCCCGGGGGTTTAAAGATCAAGGCCGAGCCCCTTACCTGTCAGATGCTGCTTAATTATCGCAGCGTTTAATAAAGGCGAAGGAGATGGAGAGAGAAAAAAATGAACAACTTATTATTTTAATCGCAAGGAAGGATTTAGCTCAAGAAAGAGACTCATCATCACATGCATAGTAGGTGAATTGAGGATCAGCTCAGTAAAGGGTAACTGATATGATAGTATACAGTCTGCATTTTAAATATGAGAGTTGGTGATGTGTGCGAACATTTGTAATATGTGACCCTGCATGGCAAAACCAGTCAAAAGTTCCTAAAAGAGTGAGCTAAAAAGGTTGAATTTTACATTTTGGCATAATTTCACAGTATAATATATACTTACATACAGTGAATAAATTTAGCAGAAATCTGTACCTTAATGTATAAAAAATGTTTTTGTTGAGATTATTTATTCAAAATGTGCTCATGATAGCGGCAATGCTATGAATAGGTTTTCAGTGTTCATTGACTTTCACACAAATAATATATAAATAATACAATCAATTGTAGCCTACAAAGACAAATATGGCAAATTTGATTTGCTGTTGGGATTGTGTAAAGCTAAACTAACCACTTCACAAATTAAGCTACTTCTGTAGGATGACGTCATAAGTCATATAACGTTAATACACACACAGAGAGCCTTTACAAATTTCAGCATATAGACTAGCCACAGACTATGTCTAGCCGACTAGCCTTATTGCTAGTGTTCATTATGCCTAGCATGCTGCATCGTCTCACAGAGATCTCTATAGAGAGATTAGTTTGGACAGTGTTGTTAGTCACCACAACACAGACAGTTAAAGGAATAATTCAGTATTTTACACTTTAAGCCCGTTTTCTATATTGCCTAGCATGAAAACGAGTGTTTGACGCCGAAATGTTGACGATTGAGCCTGTTCTGTCCTTAAAACACCCCTAAACATTCGTTTTTAAAAATATGCAGCTCACCGAGTGGTTACTGGTCTTCAACGATCTTCTATGGCAAGTTTCGCAGTGAAATTCAAATTCTGTTGTGTTATATTTAGGCACACACGGTTGTGAGGTATCTGAAAAAGTACTTCCGGGATTTCGTAAATTCCTGATAAAAGATGACAGAAGCTATATCTCGCTGCTAAACTTGCTATAGAAGATCGTTGAAGACCAGCTGCACATTTTTAAAAACGAACGTTTAGGGGTGTTTTAAGGACAGAATAGACCATGCACAAAGCGAGCAATGTTAAGCCATACAGAGCTCCATTCTAAAGCTGCCAAATTCCACAGGCTCAATCGTCAAAATTTCGGTGTCAAACACTCGTTTTCATGCTAGGTAATACAGAAAACGGGATTAAAGTGTAAAATACCGAACTATTCCTTTAAGCACGGCAACAATGTTGTTATACTTGACAAACTGAACAAAAATGGCCATTTGATGGGGGTGGTCTGGCATAACTGCTTCTGAGCCCGTTCCACATTGGGGACCCAGTGCCCTCGGGGGCCCCGGGCTCAAGTCCAACCCAGGTCACTTCCTGATCCCACCTCTCTCTCTCACTCGTCTCTTGTCTCTCTTCACTGTCCTGTTACAATGATGGCAAAAAGCCCCCAAAATATACTTATATGTCTTACCATTTAGAAATACATAACACCAAAAGACATGGCATGAAGTGTCTGACTGTAAATGAAAGTCAGTTGACACGTAATCATTGATATGGTGGCACCCTAACTAAGGGACAGGTAGTGTAGTGTCACACCAGTACTGAACTTTTTAATTTCTCCACCTCTAACTTTTCAGTACATGTACAATCAGAACACTCTGAATGCTCTTATATCAGTAGTTTGTTGGGCGATATTCTTCATAGGCATAATTAGAGAGTTTGTGTTATAGTTCTTTATGAAAATACAATGCCTTTTTAAACATGGACCCACGTGACTGGTTTTGCTGTGGAAGGTCACATATTATTTGGCATCTTAGTCTCAAGCTATAGTGTAAGTTCCTAGTTCAATTTTCTCAGATTCATGTCTAGGATCAGAATAGAATGGTGGTTCATTTGTAATTAGCGAAGTACATACTGTAGAAACATTTTAGATCCTGTGATGTTTTATTACAATTTTAACAAAGAATGTCCCAAAAAAGACAGACTCAACATCTTAAGAGTATTGTCTGTACATTTTGTAGTGTATACATCAATAGCTTCTCCCTTTTTCTTGTCCTGAAGCATCTCATTCAAACATGATCAAAAATAGTTAAGAAGTAGGAGGCTTACCATCTTGTGTGCAGCAGAGGGGCTTCTCTCAAAGGGAGGAATTTGTGGAGTGACTTAAATGGTTTGGAAAAGAGAGCTAAGACCAGGAAGCCTCCCAGATGGGATAGTGAGGTAAACCAGGGCTGCATTGACAGTATGTAGAGTAGTAGGTATTATCACTGTACACGCATGTACACACAGATACACACACACAGACATATCTCCCATACCTTGTTTACACTCATTTATCCCCAGAAACAGCTGCCGAAGCACAAATCAGAATTTAAAAAGGCTTTAATGCATTACTTTTTTTACTTGTCCTCCCCATTGCCTTGAATTTTTTTCTCAGGTGGTAGAAAAGCAAAGGAAAAGAAGTCAAATGTTTATCTTACTCAGGCAAATAGTAGCTTTCTTCCTTGGCTTATTTGAAATCTTATCACACTTTTGGACATTGCTCAAGTATTTAAAATAACCACTTACTTGGCTCACGTCACCTGCTAACTGAATTTGGCTGGGGCTCTCTCGCAGTCAGTTCATCATCTTTAAATATCTCCCCTTCCTTAATCTGTCGCCACACCTGCTTGAAGTTGAGCAATTGAAGAGGGGAAGAAACAGCATTTCAATTTCATGATGTAAAAAATTTCAATGGATTAAATACAGACCGCCTTTTTTCATTCTCGAGGCATGGGGGCCTGTAGCTTTGTGTTTTGCCCAGATACATTTGTTATAGGAAATCATAAATTTGTTGGGGAATATTCTTTAAGTTGTAGAGCTGTGTCCATTCATGTAAAAATCCCGATAACAGACAGAATACAGAGTGTGCTTAAACTGACATTGTATACTTTGACCACGCATAGGCCGCTAAACCCGAGGGGGAGAAAACACAAGTGAGTAATACTTCATGCATAGATTACTTTAAATTTAATTAATAGAGAATACTCGGATTCAGTATTAATATGGGGCGTAACATGCAAGTGATATTGGTGCAGATAGGATACAGCTCATTTGACGTGAATTTATGGCTCATGGTCACAGGCTTGAGTTTTTGTAATTACATCTTAATTGAATTTGCACCCCTGTGCTTAAAGATAGCTGTATTTGTTTCACCATCCGATTGCCACGGCACCCCTGCGTGTGGTGTGCCATATGTGAATGGCTGGTGTGCATATATTTTCGGAGTATGCTTGAGTATGCGTGTGTGTGTGTGTGTGTGTGTGTGTGTGTGTGTGTGTGTGTGTGTGTGTGTGTGTGTGTGTGTGTGTGTGTGTGTGTGTGTGTGTGTGTGTGTGTGTGTGTGTGTGTGTGTGTGTGTGTGTGTGTGTGTGTGTGTGTGTGTGTGTGTGTGTGTGTGTGTGTGTGTGTGTTCACGCAGGCTTGACGCAGCAGTCTTGATGCGTGTGAGAGGTTCCCTGGGCGTCTGGGGCGGTGGTGGTGCGGCACGCGGGTTAACACACTCCCGGGCCCCAGGGAGATGAAGAAGCATAAATTAAAGCCCTCCCTGAAGGAGGAGAGAGGGGAGTGCTGGGTAAGCGAGGCTTTATCAGCGCGGGCCGAGAGGCGCAGGGAGCTCGATTTCATCCCCGTCTCCTTTGTTAACACAAAAGGGGGTCACCTCCATAGGAAGGGGAGGATAATAAGAGGCAGGGCCTCAGACAATGGTGGACGGCAGATAAACTTACCCTGCAGTCCTGCCCCCCCCCCCCACCCTCTTCATCACACTCACCCTTTCATTATTTTGAACTTGCTTTCTCTCCACATGGATGGGGGTTGCTGTTTCAGAGGAAATAGATATGTATATGTTTGTGGATAAAGACAAACAGAAAGGGACAAATAAAAAGGGAGAGGAGAGGGGGTGGTGGGTGGAATGCACGAGAGCATGCACAA
>NC_085008.1:30973980-31073980 GCF_963854185.1 Sardina pilchardus
TTGGCAGCCTCCAGCCCATACCACCACAACACAGTTCAGCACGCCGGTTCTCCTGGCACGCCTCACACATTAATACACTCCAATATAGAAACACACACACACACACACACACAAATTCACCACAGCACATGTTCCCAGCCACACGCATTGCCACCATCGGCCGACCCGTGGACCTCCACGCTCTCTCCTCAGCTGCCCTTGCCGAGGCTTGTTTGTTTACCCCCCACGCCCCTCCCTTACCACCCCTCCCCATCCACCCGGCATTGTTTTTTACCCTGCCAAATTATAGCCCCCCCCCTTCCCTCCTATCTTATTCTGCATATTTCCACCAACTTCATTATTAAATTAGGCAGCTGTGCGAGTGCCGCTTGTGCATAAATTTAGATCAGCGTTTGTTTAAAGGTTTTTATGAGGCCTGTTTTATTTGTCACTAAATTTGCCCTTTTGCCAGGCAGAGGTGAATGACATACTTAAAAAAAGACCTCAAAGAAGATTTATGATGGTAAACAACAACAAAAAAAGATGTTGGCTAGACTCCAAAATCATGACTTGCTTGATTTTGAATTGTTAATGTGAATCATATTTTTTCCCTTGTAAGCTGACTAATCTATCTTTCATCGTTAAAATAATAATAATAAAAAAAACTGTCTTTAAATGGTCGTGTTCCAGGACAAAAAT
Source organism: Sardina pilchardus (assembly GCF_963854185.1). NCBI lineage: Eukaryota > Metazoa > Chordata > Actinopteri > Clupeiformes > Clupeidae > Sardina > Sardina pilchardus. The sequence goes on from NC_085008.1 coordinate 30,974,659, forward strand.
AAAAGCACCTTTATAAATCTAGCAGTCAAAGTTAGGAGCCAAAAGCTGTGTTAATTGAATGCAGGCCCAAGTGTTTATCTGCTCTCAGCATATTTATTGTCTAGAAAATTAAATATTTAATTAAAAGCATATATTCTCATTAAAATATAACTTTAAAATCTTAACATTTAACCAGCCAGGGGAGGAAATTATGCCAGCATAAAATATTCCTCGTAAATTTGAGAACACTTTGGTCGCAATTGGATGCCCCGCTTTATTGCCCTTAATAAAACACTGATTTGTAGTCCTCTCAAGTGCTGGCTTGATAAGGTTGGAACAGAATCATTGCCACTCTACAGACTGACAAACCGCTTCCGTTCCCCCAACCACCTCCCACATGCGCTCTCTCTCACACACACACACACACACACACACACACACACATGTATACTATACATGTATATATATGTATATTTGAATCTCACTGAATTCTAATGAAATTAAGAGCTCAGAGCACTGGAAGTGGCTAGGGAAGGGAAATAATTGGATGATCCAGGCCCCCCGCCTCACTTCAGGTGCTTTGGGCTGACACAGATGCTCTTTGCAGAGACCATGAGATTGCCATAAGTGTTCAATTACACACATTTAAGGGGAAAAAGACAGAAAACCCACCTCATCACCTTGCTCAGTTAAGTTAAACTCCTGATTAATTTCCGATTAACGATGTCATTTCATTCTAACCCCCCCCCCCCCCCCCCCCCCCCCCCCCCCACACACACACACACACCCTCTTAATTTCTCTTGCTATTCTGAGAATTTTAAACGAGGACCTGTTATGACTTTTGCCAGGACCCCTCCTCAACTTTTCTAATTAAGCTGACATTTAGATACAGGTACATGTCATCAGTGGCCCACTGGCATACATGTTGCCCTGGGACCAGGATCATTAGTGAAGGTCTTCTACGGGGCTGCACTCTCTCAATGTCCCAGGTCTTCAGAGACCTTTTTTCTGTGTTAATTCCAACAAATTAAGGCTGTGATTTTAATGGGAGACATGTGTTGCATGCATACTCACTGATTGCTTACAGTACGTTTAATGAATCTGGTGGATTTCGTGGTGGTTACCTCATGTAAATGGCCCCAAGTCCGATTAATGCTATTTGCATATGATGTTTGTAAATCATATAGATGATTTGTTCCACTCTGTGATCACATAGCTTGAAATGTTCAAATGGGCCTTGATTGGACGGAAATGTATATTGATATACGTATATTTTAATTTATCCTTGTCAATTCCCTCAAGCACATTCATTCATGTTTTATGAAAGACAGCGAAACACATTACATACCCAGCGCTGTGAACAGTAAAACAAAACAAAGGAGGGTGCGAAATTGAAAGAGGCTACCTCCTCCTGTCCTGTCTTTGCCAGAGGGTATGAGGAGTCTTGTATCATAAAGTTCAGGGGTTTCTAACCCAACTTGCCAACAACAGCCCAAGCATGCTTCTCCAGTTCCAAAACGGCCCATTGCCAAAATGGCCGCCAGCACTGAGGGAGGGCTAGGTTCTATTGCCAATGCAGAGGCTCAGAGCTTCATCAGGTACAATGCTTTATATTTTTACCCTGCTCCACGTTGACATTGAGAAGTGGCACAATGTGAAATGAAAGTAGGCTGAATACCTATGTGTAAAGTCATGTACAGTGTGAGGGTTTATCCATACAAATGCACCGTGACTGGGGACTGGAAGCCGACGAACAGTATGGGCCAAATGAAAGAAGGGAATAAAACGGTGTAGCCTGCGGTTTTTGGCAGCACTGACGTTACAGAACGATACCAATTGTGTCGGGAATTGCAAGATCTGAGATTGCAGGCTCTTCATCTTTATTATATGCACAGATTAAAGAGCTTATAATATTGTCTTGGAAACAGTGGCAATCCGCATTGCGTTCTCTATGTGATGGGTGCAACTCTAATAGTGTCTGATGTAATTCCGCCCCTGGATTGCTGTGAGGTCCAACCCTGGCACTGCGATGAGACAGCCCTCGTTTATCAGAAAGGGGCCGTGTTTCTATTTTGTGCTGCAACCACACAGAGGGTTTATGTAGCAGCGATGTATGACTAACGTGTCATGAAGCCGGGGATGTCATAGCCATTCCTCTTCAACTGGATAATCGTAGTGGGTGATAATCATAGCTGACAACTGTTAACAGAAATGTGGCTTTAGTCTTGAAACTGTTTGTTGTTTTTTATCTCATTCAGTGTCCATATTTGTAAGTTTGGTAGTGACGGCACAAAAGCAGCCAAGCACACAATCTCCGCTTTCTTAAATATGCCTTTCTTTTACGCATGTCATTTTATATGATGACATTATACAGTTGTGGCTACTTCAATAGTTCAGGAAAAAATGCAATCTTTTTTCACTGTGCTTTGAAATCCAGAGTTGACCTAGGTCACGTTTCAGAACAGTCTCCTAGCAGATTAAATCCTAAATTCATTATCTGGACTGATTCATAATTGATCAAGGCCTAGCAGTCAATTATGTGTGGATGGGGAAAGCAACTGATTGTATTGACGGTGATATTTAATTCTCGATGCATCATCCAGAAATGCAGAGATGACAATCGCCTCCAATATAGTAATCTCCCCTCAAGATAAACCCAACCTAGTTTGGCCTGGTTGGTCTCCCACCTTCAACTCACGCCCCTAACCCCCACGACTTCGCTCCCCTCTCCCCCCCACCCCACCCCGTCCATCAAATGACACCACAACAAGTGAGCCTGGTGGTTCTCCTGGCAGTTCTGCTCTGTTCAGTGCTCAAGCCTGTGCGTCCGCCTGCCTGTCTGACCTTCTTTCACCCCACATTAGAGACACATCAGTGACCACAACCCCCTCTGGGCCTTCCCCGTCCCCTTCCCCGTCCCCCACACTCCCTCTCCCAGGGCCGCAGAGGGGGCAAGGGAGGCACGCGTACGGCGTGCTAGAACCCTTTTGTCTGTGCTTTGGTGCGGTGTGGCGACAGATGCGCCCCCCCCCCCTCACATTATCCCACCCCCAACCCCAGAGACATAGCGGAGGTTAATGATTTCACCACCTCCACAGGAATAAATAAATCACCTCCAGTCAGGAAACTGCATAAATCTTCCCTCAAACGCCTTATTTGCTGGAGCAAGCACCACCAGTTGCTAATGATTGCTTCCCCCCTCCCTTCTTCGCCTGAGGAGACGGAAGCTTTGATACAGATGAGCCCTCTCTCTCTCTCTCTCTCTCTCTCTCTCTCTCTCTCTCTCTCTCTCTCTCTCTCTCTCTCTTTCTGTCTCCCCCAGTTGCTCTAATTTACAGGCTGTTTTGTCAGGAAGCGTTTAGTGTGGCTAACAGCAGGCTAACAGTAAGTGCTGTTTAGCTTGTTGGAGAGGATTGGTAGTGACAGTGGCGCGAGCGTCCCGTTTGGCCTCAGCTGATTGTAACAGATGTTGCATTGGGAGAAAGTGGAGGAAGGGGGGGTTTGAAGGGGTACTTCAAAACAGAGTTCATTTAACACTTGACTCCACCCGTCACACTAATGCCATTAAATGTATATCAAATGTGTATGTCTTTATAATGGTAGCTTTGCTGTGTGTCAGAATGTATTATTGTGAACAATCCATTGAGTGTTATTATAATCTTCTGGGTAACGTTAATGTTGCATTCATCTTGTCGCATTGTTGCATTCATGTCAAAAACGTTTATAGCAGAATACTACTTGGCTATTTACACCTGGGTCTGTTCTTTCTGACAGCATATATTTTCTCTTTGAAGAGATGTCTATTGAGGATAAAGCACCTTATTATAGATTGGACATTTTAGCTCAGTGCCTGAGTTGTTCTTTGCATTTGGATATATAATAATTCTAATAGTTGATTTTAGTCAGTGATCTGTTAAACAAACTACCAGAATGGCAATCTAATCAGTGACCAGAGGGGGATGATGTTACATTTTTGAAAGTTGTAGAGCTAGATTAACCTGTAGCAGCGACGGCAAGCATTAAACAATTGCAGTCTGGGGAATATGTAAATGTATATAGCAAAGGTAAATACAGTAAATTGTTTCCTTCCTGCCAATCAGTTTACAAAGGTTAGTGGCAAAGTAGGTTAGGAATCCCAGATCAATGAGATTAGATAGGCTGATCCAGTGATTTCAAAGTTAACGCAAAGTCTTTTACACCTTTTATGGTGCTACCTGTCTCTGAGGTGTCATTCTGTCTAAAGAACTTTCGTCTTAGTAGTGTACAGCTATAGGCACAAGAATGGATGAATTGATTAATAAATAAACAATGCAGAGAGGTCAAGTTGGGAGCACTCCATTGGGACAATGACCAAGTGATTAGCAAACAATTAGTCCCAGTCTTAACTGTAATTGTAGCTGGCGCATCCAATTGATCTGTATCAGTAATCAATCGCCTCATTCACAGACAATTAGTTGAAGTGCCAGCTCATGTTGCAGAGCTCTAACAATCACAAGCCAGGAGAGGAATAGTCACACATACACACCAAGAAGCAAGTGGGAGAGAGAGGGTCAGACTCGAACCCAGGTCCCAATTGGCACTTACTGTACATCCGAATGTTGTATGAACACTGTACCTATTTATTTATACAGGGAGGTGCAGTTCTGCAAACTTATGGACAGAGGCAGATACTGTAATATACTCCTATAATATAATGCAAACATTTTTGTTCCTTCACATAGATACTGCATGGTGGGAATTTCTTTTTATACCATAAACAATCCAAACAAAAGAAGCGTTTTAAGAAGACAGGTTATACAATTCACTTAACGTAGGCTACAGTTGGGGCGCTCAAGTTCAAACAAAGTCATGTTTTTAAAGAACATTGTCAAATAAAGTTACATTCACGGTATTCCTCTACAACATCAACATCTAAAAATTGGCTTTCTGAGATAAGAATTATTTAGACAATAATGAACAGCGTCAGTCTAGTGAAACAGTAAGGCAGATCCTTACTTATAGCCTACAGTACACTACTATGAACAGTGTCTAATAATTACTGAAATCGCAATGTTCACAGATAACGTTATACATACATTGATAAAACAAAAAAATATTAGAACATTTTGTTAATATTTACATAAATTACAAGGGTAATTTATATCACAAAATCAATCATATTTGATATGCTATATTACTATTCTTGGTCAGAGTGCTAGTCACTAACATATCTGCCTCGCTCAGCATAAACAACTGAGGAGGCAATAAACATTCCAGGCGTTATGCCAACCGGAGCAGGTCAAAGGTCAAAACATGTTCATTAGTAATTAATACAATTATTGCATACATACATACATAAATAAAGGGGTTTACAGAAGTCTTCTTTGAAAATATAATAATTGGCAGATGCAATTATTGATGAAAGTCCTGTCTTAAGAATTGTGAACTTGGTGCGAAATGAATTTCCACATGAAAGACAGATGACTTAGGTAAAGATTTGGAAACTTCCAAGGTTCCTGCACTCACTGAGTAGACATACCTTGTTCGCCTACCATGTAAATACTCAAATAGGGTGACCACCTGTCCCGCTTTACGTTGTACTGTACAGCAATTTTACCCTTTGTCCCGCCTCACACAAATTGAGCATCTGTCCCGCTTTTTCATTCGACCCTGCCTAATTGAAAATAAATACACGGATACGTCCATAAGCATAGTGTTCATTTATGTCCAATAGTTCAGAGGAGAGCAATAAAAGCGGTAGTCGATAGGCTTAGTCGTACGTCAATCAAACTGCTGACTGGTGCACGAACGCCTCCCTAACATTGTCAAAGATCTCAAATTGGAGAGCGCGCTCGGTTAGGTTAAGCAGACATGGCCAGTGTGGCCACGGAAAAAAGAAGATGCACTTTTAATAGCGAATGGACTGCTACTGTACATACTCTTACTACAGATGGCGAAGCAGAGAAAATATTTTGAATGTGCTTTTTTTGTGTGGGGCATGGTGGAGAATATCATGTGAAGCGACGTGGTGCAAGTAGAAAACTAGAAAAGCACACAAACAAACCCCGATGAAAACATAACCTCCTTGGCGGATAATAAAAAGCACGTCATCAACAAACATGCAAATCAGTGCAATCGTTCTGAATAAACCAAATGACCCACAGGAGGACAAACTAAGTTTGGGCAGCAGAAGTGACGAGCATCTATCATGCCATAGGCCTATATCACACACATTCATATTGCTCTACCGACTGCTTAACAAGTTAATAGGCTATTTTTTCCGGATCCTGAAATAGCTACGAAATGTCTGTCTGCTGCTCTTATCAAAAAATATTCTAGTTTATCTTATTTGCACTGAAATAGTTTAACTTTCTATAGGCAAGCCCTAAACATTTTGCACTGTATAGGCTAGGCCTTATATTTTTTTGTGTCTTGTATTTTAAGGTGAATTTCATTCACTGAGAGTTATTCTTTTAGCGGCATAATGCTTGGTCCTTTTTACAGTTGACTATTTTGATAGTCTCAGTAAAGACAAGATGTTACGAAATTAGTGTTTTTGTCTTTTAGATAGGCCCTAGTGTCTTAATCTTTTGGTCGGTGGGTTTAAAACATTTTCTTGGTAAATTAAATAGACAATATACAGTATCTATATGTATACGTTTAAAGTTATGTCTGTCCTATATTGTCCCACTTTACCATGCTACTTGTCCCACATTTTGTCTGACTGGGGGTGGTCACCCTATACTCAAAAATGAGCAAAGTTACAGCGGCCAGGCTGTTCCTCTCATAGGGAACTGCGCACAACACAGACATCTACCAGAAATGAAAGGACTATTGCCACATTCATGGGACACATGTGTTGAGCTGTGCAAAGAGGGACACTTGTGTATTGGATTAGTTCTGGTCAAACTTCTATGTACAGTATCACCTTTGAATGAGAATATTATACAATGCAATAATGGCAGCTTTCCCATATGGTTTCCTTAGCCTTGTCACTAGTCTTTGTACTGCATAATGACTTAATAATATGGAGGTCACTCCTAAGATGACCATGAGGATCCTTGGACATTTTCCGTGTCCTACAGGCTGGAGTTACGGATCTATTCATTGTCTCGAAAAGGTCTGAACAACTTGACTGCCTATTACCCTAGTGTCCATCAAGGCTATACAGCTTAATCCTTTATGGACACAACATGAGAGTTGAATACCACTCATTTAGAGCACACTCTCACAGAGGCAAAAATATTCTTCCTCCTCACATTTTGACACAGTGAGTCTCCTCCACAGAACTGACTGCTGAAGTGATTCAGTGCTTTTTTTTCTCTCTTTTATATATTGATGCCGTTGAAGGGAGCTCACTTCTCATTATCTGCAACAGATGAGGATGCTTCAGTCCAAAACTGTCAATCCTTTGATTGATTTACTAATGTTGGCGTAGTCACATCACAATAATTTGTGGCATTCTATTGCATGTTTTATGATATAAGTTTTGTTCAGAAATAGTATTTAAAAACTGCCGGTTTTCTTACATTTTGTACATACTGTAGGCATATTGGTTTATCCTCTTTCAACCTAGTCAATGAAAACTGATGCTTTAAACTTGCTTTAAAAGACAAAATGTTGCTTTAATCTGTGCTGTCCTGAAAGTTGTCATTACCTCAAGGTTATCACAAGGTTTTTCATGCTCTTGGCAGGCCAGACCTGTGTCCAGGTTTGTAGTATTAATTGCCTGTACGGGGTATGTCCTGTCACTCTGACATCCTGCGCGCGCGTGTGTGTGTGTGTGTTTGTGTGTGTTTGTGTGTGTGTGTGTGTGTGTGTGTGTGTGTGTGTGTGTGTGTGTGTGTGTGTGTGTGGAGAGAGGATCAGTGCTGAAATGATTCACTGCTTCTGACCACTGCTCACACCAGGGGCCTGTTCTGGAATACAGGAAAAAGAAGAAGCAAAGATGGATGTGGGTAGGAGGGGAAAAGGAACAATGTCGCCACGGGTTTCACATTTCAAGGTGAGGGTAAAGTCAAAAACACAATAACAAAGTCCTAGATCCAATCGCAAATATATTAAGCCAGGAAAGGTGAGCAAAACAAAATGTATAAATAAAGTCATTACCAGAGCTTAGAACACAGGCACCTGATTCTTCCTTTTATCCCATGGTGACAAAAAAGGAAGGAGAGAGGGAGAGAAGGGAGGAATAACAAAGAAAGAGAAAGAAATGCACAGAGGCTTTTCATTTCTTTAAAATGCTGCATTAGGTCTTTTCCGGCAGTCAGTTTTGATAGTTCAAAGCTGGCAGTTCAATAAATAGCTGGAACCGGCACATCTCTGTTCTTGCAAAAAGAAATCAATGTTAATCCTATTACCGGCAGTTATCACCTAGCCCAGAAACGGTGGCAAGTAAGGGAAAAAAACTGAGATGTCAAAGCGGGAGGGGGAGAGGGAGAGGGGAGGGGGAGGGGGAGTGAGCAAGGGAGGGAGAGAGAGCAAGAGAAAGAGTCACCCTTCATTCACTTTCAAACACAGTTTTGATAATTTACTTCTGTAGAGGGAGAGGGGGATAGAAGCAGAAGAGAGAAAAGGTAAAGGGTGGGGGGCTGCACCCTGGGTGTGTGCGTGCGTGTGTGTGTGTGCGCGTGTGTGTGTGTGTCTTCATCTGAAGAGGGGGTCCAGGGCGACTGATGTATTCGTACATAATGCTTGGATCAGACCCTGCTGCTGTAAGCAAGATGTTTTAGGCACAAAACATTGCTTCTTTTCAATGTCACAGCACATAGCAATCCTCCTGCCGTGCCCTGACATCTGGCCTCTCTCTCCTCTCACTACTTCCTCATCCTCTCAGATCCTGGGGGTCAAATCTGCCATGCGCTCTTCTCTTTTGGGGGGAAGGCGGAGAGCAGTGGGGAGGGCGGGTTCAGGGGGGTCGACGGAGGGGGTTAGAGTGGGTTAGTGACGAACATGGAGAGCTTTGCTGCACACGAGGGCTGAATTACGTTCTGCAAAGCTCTTCTGCCGAATTTCTCCAAAGAACATGTGTTTTCCAAGATTGTGGGGTGTTTTTGGCAGGGGCACTCAAGTCGTCTCAAATCGCAAAACAATAAATAGATAATGGCTTCTTTGTTTATTTGTTCGAGAGAGTACATTTCCAAGAACCCGTGTGAGGCTTTCTGAGCATCTTGGGCCAGATGGCAAAAATCTTTCCAATGTGAGCAAATTTTAAAGTTTTATTTGAGTTTCTGCTTCACCACTGAGAAGGTGAAAGTAATAGTGAATTTTTCATTTATTTGAGTGTCTCTCAAAAGCAATTGTACCTTGCCTGGTCACTGTGTTGTGTCCATGTGGTGACTGTGTAGAAGGCCTTTCCTTGGCACTTGAGTGTACCGGCACAAAACAATTTGGCACACAATATCATCCTGAAACCTTTTAAAAAGCAATAAAGGTATTCATTACATTTGAAGAATAAACTTGAACCTTGAACCTTACTGTCTAGTACAAATGTCTGGAATTCCTGCGAAACATAAATATTTTTGCTCTACAATAGTGGTGGCTCTGGAAGACAAACTTACCATGACCTACAGGCTTCTGGAAATTATGATATCAGAATAAACCTACAGTAGGCAGTCAGAACAATTATCAGGTAAACCTCAAAGCCTTTGGGTATTTAGCAGAGAGCTGTCAGTAAATGTACCTTTTGTAGCTGGTTGCATGAAAGATTTTGGTGGGCATCAAAACACTGATTCATATTACCTTTTTATACACATTGTAGATTTTCCTTTCACTGTGTGGAGCTAGAATCTCTGGCAAGGCCAAATATCCTGTTCTGCAATGTCCAAGAAAGTGAAAAAAATCAGTGGATGTGCCCCATCATCTGGAGCCTTTTAGAAATGTAATGAGTCCTTTCTTGGCCCACGCTACAGCCCTTCACAGTTTCATGAAATTGAGTGGATATAGACAGACAGACAGAGACTAACTAACCAACCAACAAACAAAATACTGAGAGTAAAAATACAGTTGAATATGGTTAGAAATGGATTTTAAATTCATATAACAATTTAGATGTTTTTATATACAGTATTTTGCTGACAAGTCACTAGTCCTTTTATTTCTAAAGACTCAGTTGGTTCTATTGATGGCAACTAAATATATTCACAGAAAGAAACGAAAAGAAACAACATAAAAAATAAGACAAGAAAGAAACCAGAGGAAGAAAACATGCTAGTGTTTAGAAGTGTATTTCTCTCATGAACACCCCAGAAGCACAGATTAGGGCTAATCACTGTCACCAGGAAGCAGAAGTGGGCCTTCTCACTGACGGATTAACTTTTCCGTTGTTGTTGTTCTTATTGTTAGCGTGGTGAAAATATAATTACAGTTGAATCTCATCAAAGTCAGCATAGCATTCTCAAAGATGCTGCCCTTTAAATAAAAAAAGTGGAAAATAAATAAATAGATAGATAAATAGGGTGTGTGTGTGTGGGGGTGTAACCTGAATTTGCCTTTGCACACACAAATGAAAGCAGCTTCAAATTAAATAAACTCTGTCAAAGTAAAAGGGAAAACAATATCAGGTGCCCTCCATTCAATTTCAGCACAGCTTTTGTTTTCCTGCCTTTTAGCCCCCCTTCCAGATTTAACCCCCCCAACCCCCCCCAACCCCCTCCAACCTGTCCCATCTTTTCAGATACACCCCTCCCCACACGTACACATACAAAGGAAAGCGTCTTGCTGACACAAGTTTTCACCTTGACTTGACTGACTGTATATATATTTATTTCCCCGCGCCACACGAACGCCAGTGACCCCATTCCAGCATGCCCCATTTGATATTCCAGCAATAAATTAGATGGAGGCTGAGGTGCTTTAACATGTAAAATAGTGGGTGACATGCTAAATAATGAGGCTGGCTGGAATTACGCAGCGCAGGTTTGGGGGGCTCTGGGGCATTCCCGGGCCTGGGAGCGGCCCCTGTGTTTCTCCGAAGGGGGCAAGTGGAGCCGCCAGTGAGGGTTGGTGTGGAGGGGAGGGGGCAGGCAGGGCTCTGAATATGGAAATGGCATTAATATACCCACGCCCAAAGGTAGATTACAATGTGACAACCCCTCGACGGCCGGGGCCATGTTTGGGGAAACGGCGACCAAGTAAAAGGGGGAAATTATTTATCAGGGAAAATTGCTCCCCTTCTCTTTTATTGCTCCCCGGTGGTTGCGGCCGGCCTGTTTTTATCGTTATTATTCTTCCTCTTTGATGCCATGTCTTCACCAGAGAAAGAGCTCGATGGTGGATTGGGAGATGGAGGCTTTTGTCCAGTGGCTCAAAGAGCATGTGCTTGCGGTGGCAGGCTGGGATGAGGTGGGGTTGGCTGGTCAAGGTTGGGCTCCAGCGGACAGCAGAGGGCTTGATGTGTTGTGAAAGTCTGCTATTATCGGCCCATTGCCAGCTGTAGTGTTGAGCCATTACTTGACGTAGGTTTAGATGGTAACAAATGTGGTCGTAAAGAGGTTTTATGGCCTCCCATCTCCACCCTGCACCATGTGGTTCAGGGGATCAGCAGGATGATTATGTGGAAGACTTGTCCTTCAGGCGACACCATCCCTGGTAAAGTTTAGAGGAACGCAGAATGGAAACTTGCTTTGGAAGTTGCCATATGCAAAGCCCTGCTGGCGGACGATGAGATAAAACAGAAAGATGAAACTGAGGCTTCTTTTGCCATAATACACAGCACAGATGAAGCACAAAAGATGGCACTTTTTGATTATTATTTCCCTATAAATATGCAATACCCAAGTCAAGCGTTGAAGATTCTGCTATGACAGGCCTGTCTGAGAAGTGGCTTTTGCAGGCCATTAGTAGCTCCATCTCCATCACAAAGTCTTCACAAGCAAAAAAACAATCATACCTGGAAAAGACTGCATCACAGAGGTAGAGCTTGGGATTTGTTTTCTTGAGTGCTCTTAAAGGATGAGGAATCACCTCATCTGTTCTTTTTTCCCTCCTTTTCAGTATTTTTCACCCGACTTTCATGGCAGGCTGGGACAGACCCTGCATAATGACTGGAATGGTTTATGTACACTGTGCTGGATTAAATTTTTAATGGCTCCATTGGTGGTTGGCGTGGGTCATAAAAAAAGTGCAGCAATAACCGAAGAAAAGGTTATGGCGAATACATTTCTGTTCGCGCCCTCGGAGTCTTGTCAAACATTTTCAATGCCGGTGATGCCTCACCCCCACCCCGCCTTAGCATACCCGCTCCTCCATTGGTAAACACTATCCAGCACCACCCTACAAGGCCTGTGGAGTTTTATACCCTCCTCAATTACTCCGCCTCTCCCTCATACACATATACACATTAAACCATGCAGGAGAATGCAAAATGACAAAAGAAAAAAACGTCACCCAAAGAGAAGAATAAATATTACAGCTGTCAGCTGGGGGTGGGGGGGTGGGGGTAGATGACGAATGATCCGAGCAATCAGTGTGAGATGGGGGTACGAGTGGGATGGTTGGAGGGTTGTGGGGTGGGAAAGCATGGTAGGCGGGTGCGGCAGAGGCTGATCTTTGGGAGAAGAGTGTGAATTACGAGCGCTGATTGTTGGCTAACATTATGCACACTGTTCGAGACTAAATAAGCCTGTGTGCGAATCATAAACTGTCCCTCTGGCACGTCGTCTTGGGCCGAGGGAGGCTCCCCCCTCATAAACAACTCTGTCATTTTAAGTAAGCATCATACTGCTTACCAGGCACCTTTCGCTCGGCAAGCCGCACCTAATTTAGCAGCTTTTAAATCTTTCGGCAGTGTTGTCGCCGAGAAACGCCTGGTTGCAAATGTCTTTTATTGAATGCTGACGCTGTAGTATTACAGCCTTGCAGATATGCCCGGCGTAATATGTCCCCAGCTTTATCTTGTAATGGTAAAAGTGTATTAATTTTCGTGGACTGGCAGTGAGTGTGGAGGGGTTAGAATTGACACTATTTGGGATTGGAGCTGCTCTCCACAGTCTTCAAACGCATTTTTCACGCGAGGACTTGAGTTGGGGGGACTGGGGGCCGGGCAGTTGCGGGAGTGGCTGGTAGCTGAAGGGGAGGAAAAGTGCCCTTGCATTTCTTAGACACCCTAAGCAGTGATTTATCAAAATCCATCAACACCAAAGGAAGTCTTAGTAATTACAGCTCTTCTGAAGAGTGTCCCTAAAAGTGATGTATTGTGGAGGGGGGGAAAAAAATCTCTGACCATTTTGCTGTTTGTGAATTCACTTGTCCATGAAGTATGAAACATTATAGATTTATTTACCATCTCCACCTCAAAAAAGCAATCTGAGATTGTGTACCCTTCAATATGTGAATTGTATGTTCACACACCTTACTTTGAAAATACATTGAAGATGCTTGAAGGGCATATACTTTGCTGTGCATCAGCAGTGGGTTTAGATTTATTTAGCGTATTTATTTGTGTTTTTTTAGCTGTCAATTTCATCCAAAGTGGTGTATGCCATGATAAATGGCAGTATGCCTTTGGTCTATGGTCTACTTTATTGTTTGTATTATAAAGCTAATAATGCTGTTTGTAAATCAGCAGCAGACGCTGTCATTAACCTTGATTAATTTGGAATTAGTTCTGATGGCTAGTTCTGTGTTAGTCTCTGTGTCCACGCCACTAGCTGCAGTTTTACTCTATTGTGTTGTGATGCACATACCCGGTGCTGTGGCATTCTCTGTTTAAAAATCACGGTTCACATGCCTATAGCGTCGCTGGGGCCTGCTTGGTGAATTGTGACATACACACACTCACACACACGCACACACAAACACACACTTAACAGACGAGAGGGGCTGCTGGGAAGAGAGTGGACCTTGAATGAGTGGAGCAGCAGTGTCCATCGTTTCACGCCGTTTTTATTTTTTTCCTTCTTTTTTGTCACTTTTTCTCCTGATAGCGCTGTACACTGTGTGCAAGACCTCTCTCTTCAGCCAGTCTCCTCTCTCTGTCTCTTCCTCTCTCTCTCTCTCTCTCTCTCTCTCTCTCTATCTCCCTCTGTCTCTCCTTCTCTCTCTCCTCTCCCCAGCGTCCCCTGGCTGCCGGTGCAGTGAGGCTGGCCACAGCGCGCGCTACTTAAGTGTGATTAATAAGGCGCATTGTGCGGCACGTGGAGGTGGCGCTGGGGGTTGTTGAGATAAACGTGGAGGAGACCTGGCGCTGCAGACAGGCAGGCAGGCAGGAGGGTGGGTGTGGGGGTGGGTGTGGGCCGGTGACTGTGGGTGTGGTGGTGGCGGGTGGTGGCTTTTCTCTCTCTATCTCGCTCTCTTTATGCCCGTTCTCCTCCATCCCACACCCCACCCCAGCCCAACCGGTACCATGCTATGGTAGCTGGGCAAGAGAAAGAGAGAGATGCGGGAGAGTGTGTCTGTCTCTGTGTGTGTTTATGTATGTGTGTGTGTGTGTGTGTGTGTGTGTTTGTGTGTGTGTGCCTGTGTGTTTTATCAGGCCTCAGGCTTAGACCACCGGAGCCTCCTGTGATGGAGGAAAATTGCCAGGCACAACATTCACAATGCCCCCCTCCTCTCATCTCTCTCTCTCTCCCTCTCTCCCTCTCTTTCTCTCTCTCTTTCTCTCTCTCTCCCTCTCCCTGACTTCCACTCTCCTGTCCCTATGTTTATCAGGTTTTGGGGGCACTGTATTTTGATGTCAATAAGCAATTTTTCTTGCCTGGTCTCCTGCCTGACCCCTTTAATCCATCAATATATTATTAGAGATAAAGTTTTGTGGACGCCTGCTGCAGTCACAAGATAAATGACATCTCTGAAGTCACGCATTAAAGACTAGATTAGGGCCCTGTGACTGTGTCTTCAGTGCTCATCGGTGGCGCTCTGTCCAACCTATCACACTAAGTGACAAGAAAGAAAAATAATGAACTGAGGCAGGAAAAGCAAAGAGATATTTCTTACACACACACAGCGCGTGTCTGTCTTCAGTCCGGATTAGGACGCATTAGAGGAGAGCTGAAGAAGGAGAGCGAGAGAGAGAGAGAGTGTGGGAGGGAGGGACAGAGAGAGAGAAAGAGAGAGAGTGTGTTTGTGTGTGTCAGGGCCAAAAAAGGAAAGAGGGATATTGCTGGAATACCCCCCTCCCCTCCCCGCCACTTTATTTAAATTACAAGGCGAGCTGTGAAAAGAAAAGGATGAAAAGTAAAGGAGAAGAAAGAAGGAAAAGAAGAGATTTATTTAGATTTACAGATTAACTATTTGAAAATATCCTCTGATGGAATTTATTTAGGGATATACAGAGACTCCCAGTGAAAATCCAGACACTATATTTATGGAGATTAATAGCTGTCTTGCACAGGCATTGTTTAGAATTAATTGTTGCTCCGCTCTGATTAATATAATAACCATTATTAAGGGCCCATATAAGTTTCTTTATCTTTGTTTACGCTGAATCAAAGCCATTATAATGTTGAACCATTTCTGTGGCTGTGTGTAATATTAGCTGACTAGCTAGTCTTGTCAGCCTGTATTATGCTCTAAATTTGAATTGGTAAAATAGATTAAATAATAGATATCACAACTCTTGGATGGAATAAAAACCAAAAACCAAAATGCACGCTTGTAAATAAAAGGAGATTGTGGTTTTGGTGGAAAGTGCTAGAAATGCTTTGGGTGGTAGAAAGCTGAGCCCTCTCAGTGTCAGAGACAGTAATATGAGGGGCTAAAGATCCCTTACACCATTACTTTTCCAGCGTTTAACCTTGCAACCAGACCTCCTTAAAGCTCACATTAATAGGGCGGATTACTGAAATGAAATGACAGTATTATGGGGCCAGGATCCTGACTAGCAGGGGGAAGATATTAAGGAGTCCTATCTGGTAGCACTCTGCGTTAAGTGGGCACCAAAGTGCTCATTAAGTGTTTCCAGTGCTGTAAGTCCGTGTCTGTTCTGTCCAGAGTCGAGATACGCGGCCGCTCTTTAGACCACGGCGAATCAACGTGAGTGGGATTTCTGCCTCTCCTGTCATTTATTTATTTATTTCTCTCTCGCCCTTTTTTTAAGCAAACTCTGTGGCCTCAACTCGCAACCCCTAGCCCTACTCTTGTTATCGTGCCGGGTGCTTAATACGGTGGTGTGGTGACAGAAAAACCCTGGGCAGCATGCCGGTGCTTTTGCGATACGCAAAGATGGGCAGCTATTTTGAATTTTTCCCATTAAGCTCCGGCTGGACGTCTTGTGTTCTCATGTGGAACGGTGTTTTCTGGGCCGCCACTCAGTGCGGCGCGCTCACACTCGCTCTCGCTCTCCCTCGGGGGGGAAAGGAAAGGCCTCGCTGAGGAGCGCCGGCACGGTGGCGCTGGCGTCTCTACTCGTGTCACCAGAGGGTGTCACCAGCACCTTTTGTGCACACGTCGCCCACATGTCACCCATCGCCGTTCCACATGCTGCCTCTTCGAGTTCTATCCCGTCTGTGCTATTCCATGCCTGCACACACACACACACACACACACACACATGCACACTGAAGTTTTCCCCGTCAGGTAAACAACTCGCACATAAAGAAGAGCTGTTTAATCCTCATTTTGGTTTCTCAATGAAGAGGAGTGGAACTCTGTTCTCCTTCCCTCCACCCTTCCTGCTCC
Source organism: Sardina pilchardus (assembly GCF_963854185.1). NCBI lineage: Eukaryota > Metazoa > Chordata > Actinopteri > Clupeiformes > Clupeidae > Sardina > Sardina pilchardus. The sequence continues at coordinate 30,991,235 of NC_085008.1, forward strand.
AGCGCTGTAAAGCCACAGGGGCGTTTTCATTTACTCCATTTGGCTTGAGGTCCCCAAAGGCCCGAGGGTTTAAAGCGCACGTTCTCTGTTGGTTATGCTCTTCTCCATGGCTTCACTGGTGCGCGGGCTGGAGGATGATGGAAGCACCCATACATGCTTCCTTCTACAGTGTCCCTGTGGGTCTCTGGATTTGGCCCCACCAGGACATGTTAATGGACAAATTATGAGAATCTCCACTAATTCTCATGGACACCGTCAGCCAATTAATTTTAAGTCTGTTTCTCGTTATTAAATTTTGAAGGTTCATCCTTTCACTTTTAAATTGATTTGGATCCCCCCTCATCCCCCACCTATTCACATGAAGTTAAATTAATTTTTTGTCCTAATTGCTGCCATGCAATTGATTTTATTATTTTCTTTTGAATAGGGTGATATTTGAATCACATTCTCATATACCTTAACATTCTATTTTATAGTTTCTGAACCCTGATGCATGCCATATCCACATACAGACTGTTCCTTGGTCCATCATTGTCATATTTCAGTGGCATTTATAATTTAGCATTTGTGTGATGCTTATTAATTTTATACGGTCTGTGATATGAGACTTTAATAAATTAAACGAGCTTCTTCTCAAATATCTGCCTGCTCTAGGCTCTAAATGTGTTCTAGTGGTAGTTAAAGGAATCCCAAACATAGAATATTAAGGATGGCAGACACTTAATAGATATGCATATCAAGACCTAGCAAGGTTTTTCTCCAAAAAAGGATACCATTGAACATAATTAGGGTGCAGTATTTTCTTATAATGTAAGTAGTGTTTATCTTAAGTATCTGCTGTGAAGAGTGTGTGGAGAAGTAGATAAGTTTACCAGAATCTGTCTTCAACTTGTACAATGTTGTACAACAGACTATATGATCAAAGTTTTGCATCATTCATCATGGCAAAATGTTTTGGGCTTATTGCAGTTGAGGAAATAGTATTTACTTTGAATTTCACTGAATGATCAGTTTTGTATCACAGCTTCATCATAGTCACTACCATCACTGTCCCACAGTAAACTTTGAAGATGTTATCATAGCATCGGCTCATAGCAACATTTACAAGCAGATTATTACATTGTAATAATGGATTGCCTACTTTGAAGCTGCAGGCTATTCATCCCCTTAAGTTTTTCTGGGTGTTTGTCGCTGTTGTAGATGTGCTCCACTCTGCTCAGCTGAATTATACCCTGCATGTAATGAGATGCTTTAATCTAAGCCTCTCTTCATCAAAACAAACACTTCATGCAATTTCAGCTCTTTTTGCATGTTTTTATTTTTTTTTTTCCAAAGTCAAAGCGATGGCTTTTTAATAGGTGGGTGTATTCAGACACGGAAGACACAATCGTGCGTTATTCAGCACGGGGGGCTGGGCCTAGAGGCAGTCTGAGTTATTACAACACTCCTCCACCCACTCACCCCCAGCAGCACCACCCCACCCAAGAACAAGCCAAAGTTGGAGAGAGCGCTGAGCCGGATTCTCGACGCAACACCGAGCGCCCCATGTGCTGTCTCTCCCCCCCTTCACCCCACATCCCCGCTCTCCCACTCCAGGATGCCTCCGGGCTGGTTGATGGATACGTGGTGATCAGTTAAAAACCACAGCCATGATGATAAACTAATGAATCAGCCTCGGCATTAATCAAAGAGACCCCCGCGCCCCTCGCCCACAGATGAATGGAAATGCAAAAGTTCTCCGCTAATGATGAAGTGCTAACAATTTGGCGGAGGACAAGGCGAGAGAGGGAGAGGGGGCGAATTACGCACGGGGAGGGGTTGACTGCTTTCATGCATCATCTTTGGATGATATTAATATTTCAACCTCTGCCCACCCCTGCTAAACAACACTTCTCACCCCTCTCCCCCACCCCATTACCCACTCCCTCCCTGACCCGATCCCCTAACACACACACACACACACACACACACACACACACACACCTCTGCACGCTCGCAACATTTAAAGGCATAATCAAAATTCATTACCAGCCAAACGGACCTGATTAAATATTACAGACGCATGGTTCACAGAGGAGCAGACCGACGCACCCATCGCCTGTCAATCACCCCTGTCCCCCCTCCCTCCTCTCCCCTGCACCTCCACCCAGCCCTCTCTTCTGCTCCCTCGCTCTCACTCCTCACACTCCATCGGCTGAGCACGGCCATTCACATACAAACAAAAGCATGTGCACAGACACACACACACACACACACACTCACACTCACACACAGATACTCTTCATACACATACGTGGTGCCAATACCTGGTCTCAGTCACACACTGAGATATCTTCTCCAGCCTGACCCCTGAACGCCCTGGCTAACCTCAGGCCAGTGACCAGCCCGCCAGAGAGACTTATGGTTTATCTTTATCCAACAACATCAAGGGAGGAAGGACTTCTGTCTCATTTCCTGACTCGTAACCTAAGGGAGGGATCCATGAATATGTGTGTCTGCCATCTGTGTGTGTGTGTATGTGTGTGTGTGTGTGTGTGTGTGTGTGTGTGTGTGAGAGAGAGAGAACATGTGTCTGTGAAAGTGAACACATCAGTGTAGACATATTAGCCAAGACCCCCTGATGAAGACATCAATCAGTCAGTCATGAAAAGGTCCTCCGGGCGCAGTTTTGGTCTACATGTAGGCTCTGTTCGAAACGGTAAGAACTGCTGCCTTTCAAGATATCTAACTGGGGAGGGGGCAGCAAAATTGCTACCTTCCAAGGTATCTTAAAATTACCTGAATAACGGTTGTTTTTGAAGGCTGCATCGATGCATCCTCCATGCTCCCTACTACCTATAATCCTTTGCAGCAACATCTGAAACAGCTGTAAAAAGAAAACAGAGATGCCGGATGACACCGGTAATGGCTGCTGGATCTGTTGAAATGTGTGACATAATTTTGCTTAAATTTATAGATATAAATAAATAAATACTGTTCTGTCTGATTATACCACCATTTATAGCTACTGGTCTGATGGTAGCGACTATGTGCTGCCTGTCAAACAACTTTCTACCATCAGCCTGTAAGCTAGTTTAGTTGAACTTTTTTTAACATCATAACATAGTGTTAATTAAAGATTTTAGAGTGCTATGCTCATATATAAAAGATATATAGAAATCGTGTCTAGTGAGATAGCTGTCTATTTAGGCAGCGAGGCACTGCCTTCCCTTTCGAACAGAGCCATAGTGTATTGAAGCTCCAAAGAGTGTTATTGTCAGGGAAATATCAGCCTAGCGCTACATGATGAGATACAGCTCTTTAGCTAGCTCAGCCCAATACCGCTAGTGTACAGTAAGTGTATGCCAAGAGAGAAGACTAATTGTATGTGTTTCAACCAAGCCATTGATTTGATTCAATAGAGTACACTACAACATTTACTGTAACTGCCTATACTGTTATATAGCGTAAGATACTGTACATCTGCATAGGCCTATGTGGTAACACTATTAGATATGTCAACAAAATATCTGCACATGATATACCACTAGCATCGACTGCTGCATTAACTATGTGAATTAGCCTTAGCCTTAGCATGGTTGTTTTATTGACTCCAGTGGCGGTGCTCTCCGGCTGGCCTGCCCCTTTAGAGCTGCCGCTAGTCTGCCCATGCTGCCGGGGCTGGACTGTGGCTCTTATCAGTGTCTAAGACTGAGGGAGGCCGGCACTGCCTCTGAGGGGAGCAGTGTAGCCAAAGGAAACGCGGCGAGACGGAGGGAGATAGGCAGATAGAGAGAAGGCGCAGACATAAAGAATGAGTGAGAGAAATAGTTGAGCACGGTGAAACGTGAATAAAGAGACAAAGGGAGAATGAGATTAGCGAAGGGAAGTGTGAGGGTATGTGTGCGTGTGAGAGAAGTGAGGGAGAATCCCCAGATAAAGGAGGGCAGGTGGAGCAACCAGAAGAACACAAGATGGGGAATATAAGAGGCAGATATAGCGGCCAATTCAGAGACGGCGGCGGGGAGAGAAAAAAGAGCCAGTGAGAGAGGGAAGAGAGAGGGAGAGAGAGCAGAGATTGGAGAGGCAGAGAAAGAGAGATAAAGGCGGGGGGCAGGATTGGGTTGTGCCTCCTCTCGTCTCCCCCTGACCTCTCCAGGAGCAGCGCCCGTAATCCCCTCCTCCTCGCAGCGCCTCCATAATACTGCACCGCCGCCGCCAGCCGCTCTCCTCGCTCCTCTCATCTAGCTCACCTTCCCTTTCTTCCGCTCCTCTCATCTCCTGCTCTCCCCCCTCTCTCTTCCGTCTGTTCACCTCTCCCCTCGGCCCTCCTCGCTTTGTCTCCTCCTCTCGCTCCTTCTGTCCATCTCTCCTTTCCTCTTCTTGTCTCCTTCCTCCTCCTCCTCCTCCTCCTCCATTTCTCTCCTTCTTCTTGGTTGTCTCCCTGCTCCTTCTCCAATTCTTTTACTTTTTTACCCCCTAGTTTGTTATTTTGTGAGCATGCACATACGTGTACTCTCCTGTGAGTGAGTGACTCTGATGGAGCAGTGAAAAGATATTATATTTTTTTTGTATCTGTCATTTTCTTTCTATCTCCCATATGACTTCTTAATCCATCTGAATGCATAGAAGATAATGTTTTGGGCGAAATAACATAAGAGGAAAGATAGACTCCCAAGGACCAATATCTTTATTGCTTGGAGGATAAACGGATTATGTCAGCCATTTTCTGCTGCTGACAGCTTTTCTTATTAACCGATTTTATTTTTAATCTGCCGAGGAAGAAATGCGGTTTTATGTCACAATAAAACGCTGGTCACATCTAATGCTGCCCTCAAACAAACAGATTTCTCAAAGCCTTGCTGAGAAATTTGAAATAACTTTAAAGAGGGTTTTTGGAGGAGAAGGGGGGAGAGAAAGTCTTTATCCACCAGCTTGTTCAACTGAGGAGTAAAAGATTTTTAAAGTCCTTCACAGTTGTATTTCCCGCGTTATATATTTATTTCCTGGTTTTGCTGATCTCTGTCTGAAAGAGAAAGCCTCCGTGGTGACAGAACTGAAGGCTTGTGTGTGGGGTTATCCCCATGTGCCGGCTCAGGCCCACTGGAGAAAAAGAAAGGAGGAGAAGGGAGAGAAAAGAGAAAGACCAGCCTGACAAACTGATAAGATTCACTCACACGAACAAAGCTGCGTACACTAAAATATATAAGCCGCCGGCCGCGCCTGGCGCTGCGTTGACACACCCCTAAGTAATGAGCAGGGCGCTGGGAGTGAGTCAGTGAGTTTATTATGGGGAGATCTCTCTCTCACTCACACACTCTCAGAGACTCCCTCACTAGACACGGAAGGGCTCTACTGTTTATCTTACCTGTACAGTAAAGATCCTTCCCAGACTAGAATTGATCTGATTTTTGACTGTGTGTCTGAATGTCTGCATGTGCGACGACCATGCTAGATATTTATATATATATATGTGTGTGTGTGTGTGTGTGTGTGTTTGTGCATGTGTGGTGTGTGTGTGTGTGTGTGTGTGTGCACTGCGTGAGCTATCATTAACCCTCAGGCCTGCAGAGCTCTCTGCCGCTCTCTCATTTCATGCCCATGATCTGAGGGTGTGAATTAGCCATCGCCAGGGGCAACCCAACTCAGTTACCGGCTGGACAACATGAAAGACATACACAGAGCTGCATAAAGAGCCCCCCCTCACACATACTCCCCTCCCTCTCTCAAGCTCATCCCCCCCCACACACACACACACCTCCCCTGCATTGACTTAAAGGAAAGGAGACCCTTTGCCTGGTTCGTCATGGCCAGGGGAAGAGCTCACCTTAGCTGGGCAGAGATAAGAGCGAGAGGCCTGCTCTGGCCGTGTTCGCTACTGTCAGGAGAAAGACACAGGGGAGAATGGAGCCGGCGTCACCTCTAACACCGAACAAGAGGGGGCAAGCCTAACGTCGTCTCAGTGGAGCCTCGCACGCTTGACATTTATAGGGTGTGATGTGACTGAAACGTGCCCCCTGAACTCAGGTCAACCTGCTCTATAAAAGGGAGGTCCCCTTCATATATTTGCGCAAAAAAAAAACGTGCGCATATGTCTTATTCACAGTGTAATGACAAAACATATTCAGCTTTTGTATTTTTTCTTAGTAAATGGGAAATGTGATATTACTGCATCTGAATCAAATCATTCAAACAAATGCATTTCTGGAGAATATGCAGCTAAAAGCAGGCACACGTTTCAGACAGCAGAGGAGTGTGTGGAAATGGAAACCTTTTGCATAATTCTACTTTTTAATCGTGTAAACAGTACCACATATTGGTGTCGGTAAATGTTTCAGTTATGTAGAACCATGCATATTTATGACTGCAGGAGCAGCAGATGCATTGCTATTTTTGAAACGCTATGCGCAAATGCATAGGGTTTCCTATCACGAAAGTGATCTATGTTGTGCCTATTTTTCTCCTTGCTCAGTTCCATCTGCCTCTACTGCGTTTTTTAAAAAAAAATAAAACCTTGAGTAAAACTAAACTTGAATGTTAACAACACCCAGATGTTACACCCATACACAGCAGAATTTGTCACACCAAAACAGATACAATAGCAGAGACACCAGTATTTTGTTGATTAAAAAACATATCTGCTTCAAGTGTAAAAAAATCTCCAAAGCAGATGCACAAACCAGCTGATGCATATGTGTGTGTGTGTGTGTGTGTGTGTGTGTGTGTGTGTGTGTGTGTGTTTTGACCCAAGATTGGATGGAATACACCATATTGGCAAAGTAATGCTGACACTAGCACAGATACGGTTGCTAAGGACTTGTGACACCCACATGAGGCCACCTATGTAATTCCAGATTCCTCCCAATCTCCCATGCCAGGCTGCCACCCAGCACCCTGCATGCTACATTACTGCCATCCACACAGCCACACTGGACCATGTCCAACACACCAAAATACACTTGGAGAGCCAGAAAGAAATGCATGCAGATATTTCAGGGGGAGATAAATAAATGTAAATAATATTACATATTGGATTAGTTTTGCATATTGGAATATTGTATATATTTACTTTGTATGACTAAATATATGAATAATGTTTGTTTTGCTTATTATATTAAATGCGTCACACGAAAAGTATTAGCAGTATTTAAGTTGGATTATAAATATTCTCTAAAAATCTGTGGGGGATAGATCTGTGGGGAAGTTTAATGTGATGAAATTAGTTGGGTTTTTTTCTTTCTTCGTTTCTTTCTCCATCTCATACCTGTATGTGAGTTTGTGTACACCTGCCTATTTATTTAATCCTTTTACTGTTTTTCTGTTAGATGCTTTGGTTTTCCTTCACACCAGACATGTTGAAGCTATGTTAGCAAATAAGGTAAGTACACATTGCACATTGTCTTAGGGTATGTATCACCAGAGGGAGTATATTTGCAGTACCTCAGTTGCTCCCTCAGTTCCTCATCTTTCACACACTTTGTCTTTTCCCATGTTGAACTGCATTTTGTATAGACAGGAAAGCCCTCTAAACCCTCCACCCCTCCCCCCACTCATCTATGAGTTTCATCCAAAGAACAGGGGAGTCTGTGAATGGCTGATGTTTTTCCACTATCACCCACCACAATCCTGCCACAGTGTTGTCCCCTGACTTTGCGATGTTTGCATCTCATTTGTGTTTTTAATTGCACAAGTTTGATTAAGCCTCGCCCCAAGTGTTAAACGGCATTAGTCGCCACCATATGTTTTGGCGGTGCTTGCTGTGTGAGATACACGCTCTCATAATCACCTCGCCTGCTCAGTTCAGTTCTGAGGCGGTCGCCTCCCCTCTCTCTCTCTTTCTCTCTCTCCCTCCCTTTTTTCTCTCTCTTTCCAAAAGACGGAAGCGCCAATGATTGCATCTGCCCTAACTCAACCGATGCCTCGCAAGTCACTGTCATCATCTCTATGACCTTTAATCAGACTCTCACAGAATGCTCCCAACTATCATGGTTGTCAGTTTGGAAATTGTAATCTCCTCTGAAAAGTCTTTACAAGTGGAGCTGGATTACTCTGAGATAATTAATCATATTCAGTTGCATGAAAACAAATTTTGTTTACATGTTCGGGATTACTCAGGGAACGCAGAGAAATGAATAAAACTGGTGACATGCCGCTCTGAGAGGAAGGTGAGGCATTTGGCACCACGAGATGATTGAGGGAGAGAGGGAGAGAGAGAGAGACGTCTAAATGGGGAACCAAAGTTTTAATGGACTGCAGAGGCCCTGAGGAAGCTCAAGAGTGACTTCAAATCACAAACAGCCCTGGTGACCAGGTGAGACCAATTCCGTGTCTTTTTTTTAATCAGACTAAGACACTAGGGTAAGGACCTTTTTTTTGAGGATTTTGGGTCCAAATATTTTCTCTGGACTTCTCCAAAGCAGATGGTAAATGTCCAAATGGTAACAGTCCTGGTTGTGTTTTTCTAAGGACGAATTCTCCTCATAGAACGGCAGGGGGAGGGAAAAAAAACATATTTCCCTTTTCTATTACCCTGGGCTCCTTCACCTTCTCCAGCTTGGCCCAGGTTTGCTTTCCAAGGAGAGACAGAGGGAGAGGGAATGAAAGGCGACAGAAGGGGTGGGGGTTCTTTTCAATGTAACAGTAGCCCCCCCCCACCCCCCCTTCCCAGTTTAATTCAACCCACCCCAGCACACACACACACACACATTTGTCCAGACTGCCACTTTTATGCATGAAACACAGAAGTAGATTGAAAGCATTCAGTGGCCATTCAGACATCGAAGAAAGGAGATCCTCAGAGCTTTATTAGATATGAAGATCTACAATAAAAATCAATTTCTGGCCTCTTTATGCAGTTTAAATGACAAAGCCTCCACCCATTCAGCTTCCATTGTGTGGCGGAAAGTAATTCTGCAGCACTGGGCGAGACAAGAGCGGCGTATACTTTCTGACCTGCGATGGCAGATTCTAATATGATACAGACCTGCGGAGATAATGGGAGGCACTTAATATCATCTGTGGAGAGGAAGAAAAAGTTATCTGATATCTTTTGGGGGGTTAAACACTTTCATGGACAGAATACTAAACAGTCCCTCAGGAAGGATGGACAGGGTTTTTTCAGCATACTCTTCGGTGTGCGTCGTCCTTGAGTATTTCAACAAGGTATTAAAAACGGACAGAATGGGATTCTGGTTTTGGAGCTGGCCATCGTGATGTGATCTTTGGAACACTGTCAGTCTTTATCTCAGTGAATGATGTAGAAATAGGTGGATAAAAGGAACCTTGGTGAAAGAGTTCAGTGGCATGTGTTTGGAGAGCCACACCAGAGCTGGACAAGTCTTGCTGTGGAAAGTTAACCAAATGTGTTATTTTGAGATAGTTATCATGCAAACAGTTGACATGCTTAATTTTACCCTGTCCACTTTCATTTGCCCTTTTAGGATTAATCACATCATAAACAGGTACAAGCGATAACCAAAGGATTCAGTAAACTGTCAATAAGCTGACGATATATTTCGCCCCCTTGGTTGCCAATATTACTGTCTCTCATTATTCCCCTCCCTGAATACATATAGAACAAAGGAACGAAGGAGTTAGCATCAGTAGTAGCAGATTGGTATCAGCTACTTGAATCCCACAGCCTTTGGGTCTAGCAGTTTCTTAATCCCTACACCCACTGTTTCCCATGGACTATGCAGACAGTTACAGCAACCACACTCTGAAATGTGCCACACCACTCAATCCCCACCTCAGTGGTAAAGTTTCTGATTTGGTCTTATCCAACGAGGAACTCTGTGAGAACGGCCCTCCATGAGGCATGCACTTTAGTGGGAATGGGTTTCCCGGGGACCAGGCCGCGGACAGATAGATTAGCAGCTCTCTGAAACATACCGCACGGCACAGCAGTGGCATGTCCAGAAGAACATGGCAGTATGAGGGAGGCATGCACTGAAGTGGAGCACAGAAGGGACTGCTTATCAGGTGTGGGAGACCAGCCTCCGTTTCCCCTCTTTTTAATAGCATAATTCGATAGAGGGGAAGAGCAGCCAATTCCTCAGTGCCGCGGAGGTAATCTGTGTGAGTTTAACACGAAATTAAAGGAAAGACTGAGCTCATGCTCAGTTTTAGGCACGTCCAGAATAGGGTTTCAACATCCCAGCTGATAAGCACTTAAGACACGCGCTAAAAGTATATGGAGCTTTTCTCCCAGCTCTTGTGCTAGATACCAGGGTACAATGAAAATCGTATTATCAACTGTTAGTGTTAGGGGCTGGCGTCAGCGAACAGCAAAACATTATTTAAACTCCACTCTCACTATTATTATTAAGATATGGATAGGCCCTCCAAAATAATTCAGTCCACTATCGCTGTTAAATGCTGATACGATGTTACACATTTCTAGGGTTTGAAAATAGCTCTCAAGAAGTTACATGATAATTTTGGTGTTTTCACGGGAGGAGACGAGCAGAAATATGGCTCTTTTTTTCCACCTCTCCTGAGTTGAGAGATAAACGATCTGTGTAAGCCCTAATGAAAAAGAAGACTTTGGCAGTGTTTGTGGCCTTCTCTGATGGAGACGTGTGGATGAATTGGAGGAGCGTCGCCCATCTCCAAGGGCAGGGGAATAAATATCAGAGGCCAAGTCCTCACTGCCACGTCACAACACTTCCAGCCTGCTACTGAAAAGCGATTGTTTTATTTTGAAGTCCTGACCGCAAGACAAGCTCTTATTTCAAATTAAACTTTCAAGGTCTCTGAGTCATTTATTCATGTCAAAAGGGAAGGCAGAATGAAATTCCAAGCAACGACAATAAATCCACTGTGGACATAAAAAATGACAAAGGCTCTTCACAGCTTCTTACTGCAATGCCCCTTGTTGTTTGTTCACGGCTCAGAATAATATCCAGGATGCCTGACTCCATTCAAAGGCTTAAGACCTGTAACAAATTCGGATAGAAAAGAAAACACGGTGCATTCTTTGTCTTGGGATTCGACGGCCCAAGGTGTTTGGGACACTGACACAGTGCCATTGTAACGAAGCATGATGTCCTCATAGGGGGGGAAAGATGCCCTAACCCCTGACCATTCCTTTTTCCCCCTGCAAAGAGCTCTGATTTGCTGATACTAAACGGAGGCTCTGTCTTCGCCACTTGTGCAGAGTGAGGACCAGCAGAACAGTGGCTTTGCCAAGAAGTCTCCTGTGGCTCTGGAGACCTCGACACTGCACTCACGGAAAACAAAGATGTTATTAGCTAGCTTAGTCATTATCGCTTCTCTGCACTACACCTCCCCTGACAGTACCCACTCAAATCATGTCTATTTATTTGCACTCTTATTTATTTATTATTGCATTTCTTTTCTTGTCTTTTTCCAAGAAAACGTGGACTAAAAGGATTATGTTGTTTGGAAGAAGTAAAATAATTATCGATGCTCATGCTGCACTAATGTACCGTGAGTTTTCCTTATTCTCCAACGCAGACTTCATTATTAATCAACATGTTTGAAATGTGAAAGACACAAAATGTGTTTCAGATATGGCAAACAGGATTTCAATTTAGCACACGTATGCATTTTAAAGGAGCTAGAATCTCAATGAGACCACAGCTAATATTTGCGGCCTTCACTTGCTATGGATATGATTGCAACAACAAAAATGCCCTGCATCCCTCAAACACAGTTCACATTCACACTGAAAAAAGACCTTATACTGCTTTTATGGGCTAAGAAAATGCACACCTCAATAAAGCAGAATGAAACAATAAAACCATTGTTTCCAAGCCTAATAAAGTGCAAACACTATCAAATCTAGCGACAGGATTAGCAGACAATCATTCAAATAGGCCTAATCCTTCCTTCAATATGTTTGACAAAAGCAAAGATTTTGCTTTGAGATGCTATTTTCATGTTCTTTCATATTTCGAACAACAAAGTGGGTAGCACAGCTAATGCATTTCAAGCACTGCCAAAAACCTGATCGACACCCGCACTGTCTGCGTTCATTTCATCGCAGACTATTTACATACGCTTTGTGAGGAATACAAAAATACCATGCATTCCGTTTCAACAGTTCTATTGATTAAATTATGCAAATTGATTTTAAAATAGTCACTTTTTGTCTGCAGTTACACACGGCATTTGACAAGACGCAACAATGCCTTTTCAAATCGAAAACAAAAATGCTGAGTCATTCCTTTAAAAGTGGAGAGGAGAGAAGCTAATAATCCTGGAAGCTAAGCGAGCCACAATGGCACTCCCAGCAGCCTTTTCTCCACTGACCTATTCCACTCATGAGGGATTACTCTTCCTTTCACCACACCATGCACACATTTATTCATCATCTCCATGGAACAATTCATATTTCCTGGGGTTGATTTACTGTACTGGAGACAATCAGGCTTTCTAATCTGTCAAAAGGAAGGCAGCTCTGAACAGTACCATCCAGATTGTTCGTGCCGCAGTGCATGCCTGCCTCTACTGCTAGCTCATTGGATTAAACCAGACTAGATCATTGTACATCGTCTAAAACTATAAAAATCCACAGCCGCAGCAGCTAGCTAGCCCATGTCTAGTTTTCTGCTACACCCCTCCCTGTCTCCCAGGATGGTGGAAGTGAATATATAACCTTCTAACCTCCTTTGTGCAAAACTTTTAGTAGTCCACGTTTTCCTCCCCAGTACTCCAGCTCGCCTCTGCCTTTGCCTTTTTTTTCTCCCTGAGAAGAAAAAGAGGAGGGGAAAAAAAATAAATCAAAGCGGGTATTAGGCAGTAGGGTTATCCCCGACACTTTAGCTGGAGGCTGGCGCTAATCTGTGCGTTTTGGAGAAACGAGGTTAGTTAAGCATTTTAATGGCCCTAGTCCTGTGGTAATTAGGCCTGCCCTGGAGGGAGCGCGGCTTGAGCCACTTGGGCCTGCGATGGAGCCAGAGAACTAATGCCCCGTGCGCACACAATGATCCTGAACTAATTCCCTGAGTAAACATTTCTCTCCACTGCCTCTTTCTCTTTCAACTCCTCAAAGGGCCAGCTCCCTCCTTTCCCCCCCCCACTCGCCACTCTCTTCTTTTCCCCCCTCCCGTGCTGTGTGGTTATTTTTAGAGAGAAGGCTTTCTTTCACCTTTTTTCCCTTTTCTTTCGTTCTTTCACTCTTTATTCCTAACTTGCTCTCTCGCTTCCCTTTTCTCTCTTTCATTCTTGCCTGTTTGCTTTCTTTCTTGTGTGATTTTTCTTGGTTCTGTTTTTTTTTTTTTAATACACTCTTTGTTTTTGGATTTCTTTCTTTTCTCTTACTTTTGGCTCTGCTTTAATACAGTTTATCTGTATGTCCTCTTGCATCTGGAACTCAGATTCTTTCTATCTGGCCCTAAAATGCATCAATGTTTTGCCATCGTTTGTCAATACCTGTGCACCGCGGCAACGGGTAACGGCAGCGCTGGAAGCCTTATTATAGTTGGTGCTATTGTCAGCCATGAAAAGCTTATTACAGAGGTCATGGGTAAACAGCGGCAGTGCCTTATCTGTCACCCAGGAGCGGGCCTTGGTCTTTCAGTCTAATGGAGCTCTTCTCCTGCTAGGCCTTGCTCCTGTGACCCAGCGCCTCCTGCAGCTCTGGTTGCAGTGCTGGCAGTGTAGCAGGCCAAGGCCCTGGATACTCCGGACTCTCTCACATCCCTCCCTCCCTCTCTTCCTCCCTCCCTCCCTCTCTCATCTCCCCTCCTCGCTGCTCTCGTTTCTCTCTGGCTGGGGCGGCCCAGAACAACGCAAGGCCCTGGGGCCTAGACAGCCATTGTTTCAGAGGACAAAAGGAAGACATCACATTAAAAGTGCTCGGTATCAGACTGAACTCATATTAGTCATCCCCCTCAAATGAAAAGAGGACGGCAGAGGGAGGAAAAAAAAGAGGCAGAGAAAGGGATCGGCTCCAATAATTAAACGGCTACCCAAATAAAAGATAAAGCCGCCTGTGTGTTTTGAGCTTTAATGCGAACATACTGAGAAGCGCTTGGCTGAGTTACGGTTCTGGATTGGGGTGCGGGGTTCTTTTTATGGAACCAAATTAAGTCTTGTGACAGGGAGAACAGAGGTAGCTTTTGGGGGGGACGCGAACTGAATGGGCGGAGGCTTAAGCTATGTTTTTTTGAAGTCGGACATTCTGCATGTGTCAGGTCTGGAGTGTGTAGGCTCAGGTCCATTGAGCTAAGCTTATGTTTTTTTGTTAAGCATATAGTGTGAGTCTGAGCAAAGGGGTTGGGGCTATTTGCTTAGACGTTTGTTATGTTTTGAGTGATGTGCGGCCCTGAGGGGTGTAAGTGTCACCGTCACCAGCTCAGCTTTCCCTGGGATAGTGCTTGTTTGGCCCACGGTGTCTTTGTCAGAAGTATCTTCATCTCAGTGAGCCTCTGTGAGCCAAACACAGCCCTGGGCCCCGGTGTCAGCTGTTATTTATCTCTGACCGGTGTATGTGTGTGTGTGTGTGTGTGTGGGTTTGTGTGTGTGTGTCCTGTGTTTACAGAAACTATGGATGTGTGTCTGTATAGATGTGAGTCTCTGTCTGTAGCTGCAGTTTTTTTTTTTTTTGTGTTGGTGTTGGTGTTATATATAATGATTTTAACGTGCGTTATTTCAGACAGTATTTGTATGATACGTATGTGAAATTTTATGTGTGCATACAGTTGCATGTGTTTGTGTTTGCAGGTAGTTGTGTGGGTGTGATGGTACTTGTGCAGGAGCGCCAGTTGTGTATTCACTGAATGTACGTGATGCTCTCAAGAATGAAATGTAAATTTTCTGGAAGATGGATGTTTACGGTTGTCCCAAAAGCTGCTCCTGACTACCTTTACGCAGCATGATTGATATAGCACACTTTGTAATGGGATGTTAACATAAAAACCTGCAAATTGCTGAAATTTCAGCGTTCAACTTATCACTGGCTCACACCCTATTACTGTGCAAATCATCTGAATGTGTAATTTAACAGAAATGGTTGGCAATTCTTCATTATAGCATAATTAGGGGATATTAATTGTGAAGTGTCATTTAAGTTAACTCCCATTAGCTAGGCGTTACATATGGCTGTATCATGGCTGTCATTGGCGTCATAGTGATTATTGCTGATAAGTGTGTCTGCTGACTGTTCAAGTTCAGTTTCTTATGCTGCTCTCGCAGTGTGTAGACTTGCTGTAGTAGCAGCCATTGCCAACACAATCTTGACATGTTTTGGACACAGTATAATCATTTTTCATTCATATTTCGCACGTGTGCAATCTATCTCCCAACCTTGGCCTGATAGCTTTCTTTCTTTTCTTTCTTTCATTCTTCTCTCTTTTCCCCCACCTCTTTCTCCTTCTCTCTCCTTCTCTCTCTCTCTCTCTCTCTCTCTCTCTCTCTTGCTTGCTGTGGCTCCTGCTGCTCTCTCTAGCCCCTTTCACATTCACCGAATTTAACGCTAAATCAGCCGAATTTAACGTTAAGGCTGTTCCTTTCACATTGACGACACGGGGTGGGGAGTCAACCCGCCTCGGCAATCCAACCCGTCTCGGGGGGTAGTATCAGAGCCGAGCCGTGTTGAATATGAAAGGAACAGAGGTCAACCCCGCTATTAGGGGTGTGTGACTGATGACGTATTTGGCCAGGCAGGAGGTTAAAATACAGGAAACACACGAGACTAGGATAACTTTAGCTGCTGTGTCCATAGATATATATGTGTGTCCAACAATCACGTTTTTTATGCTGAGAGTGCCCTGAACCTCCTTTTCTCAGCACTTCGGTCAAGTGTTTATTGTTGCTAGGTTACCAAAACCGTCTGCTGCCAGCAGCAAGTCTTTTTAGAAAGTTTGCCTAATGATAGCTAACTAGCCAACGAGCTAACTGTCAGAGCAGAAGTTGTTCAGGACTCAGCACACTGAAATATGACTTCGACAGACAAAAGGACCTGATTTGGCATTCAAATAACATAACAAGTGGCCCGCCATCATTTGGAAGCTAAACCACGTAGAACTAGCATGACAGTTGTGTTTATCAGTTTATCCAGAGAGGGTTAAAGCGGAGCTTGGAGGTCCAAGGCATGCTTAACGTCATTGTTCACTCCCAAATTGCGTGTGACGTGCTGCTAGGCAACGCCTCCCATAACTCGCCTCTGAAACCGGCTTCAGACAACCCCGGGACCAGAACACGTCTACCTTTCACATTGCGAAATCCCCTGAACCCGCTATTTCTTAAACGCTAATGTATCGTTTCTGAATGTGAAAGGGGCTTCTGATTGTGCTCTGCATTGAGCAGAGATGAGGATTAACACCTAGAATTGATAAAGAGGTCAAAGGTGCCGAGTGATTGTGTTGGGGTGTGTGTGTGTGTGTGTGTGTGAGACTACTGTATGTGTGTTGAGGTGTGTGTGTGTGTGTGTGTGTGTGTGTGTGTGTGTGTGTGTGTGTGTGTGTGTGTGTGTGTGTGTGTGTGTGTGTGTGTGTGTGTGTGTGTGTGTGTGTGTGTGTGACCCTGAATTCATTCATCGTGTGTGTGATATTTTATAAATTGTATTTGAGAACCTGTGGATGTCTTGGTGTTTGGGCGCGTGTATTTTTTGTATGCTTGATTGTGTTTCACTATGTCTGTCTAACTGGAGAAACTGATTCAGTTGGCAGGCTATTTGGTGTTGAATGCCAGTCTGTGTGTGTGTGTGTGTGTGTGTGTGTGTGTGTGTGTGTGTGTGTGTGTGTGTATGTGTGTTGGAGTTCATGTACATTTACTGAATGTTTATGTGTGTGTCTGTCTCACAGAGTGGGCGGCCAGTAAAAAGGTGTGCACGTCAATGTGAGTCTGTGTGTCTGTGTCTGTGTGTGTGTGTGTGTGTCTGGGTGGGTGTGTGCGTGTGTGTGGTTGTCCGTGCATACACACACACACACACACACACACACACACACACACTGCCCAGCATGTGAGAGACGGGCTGGAAGGTTGAAATTGATGGATAAGGTTAGCAGAGCTATCAGACAGAAACATCACAATCAAGCCGTCAGCTCAATGCCTCCCCCTCTCTGCTCGCGCCCTCTTTTTGATAAACAGAGGAATAGGATTACAGTGTGGACAGGTCCCGGGGCAGTGGGGAAGGCCTGGACTGCCTTTCAAGCCATCGCTGCGTGCCACATATGGAAGAAAAGGAGCTCGGAGAGGAAGGAGAAGAAGAGGAGGCGGCAGTGGAGGAGGAGGAGGCGCAAATCTGCCAGCTAGCCATGAGCGACTTTCTCTGCGCCAGGGATTGGACTCCTTCAAGAGGTTGTGTGGATGTGGCTGGAAAATAGGGGCCAGAGAACGATATCTGTGTGTGTGTGTGTGTGTGTTTGTGTGTGTGTGTGGTGGGGAGAGGCTGCAGGAGTGGTGTGTTCTTTCATGGGTACCTCTGTTTGCGTGTTTGTGTGTGTGTGTGTGTGCGTGTGTGCGTGTGTGCGTGTGTGCGTGTGTGCGTGTGTGTGTGTGTGTGTGTGTGTGTGTGTGAATAAAAGAGAGAGGTAGTGAGTTAAAGAGAGTGTTTGTGTGTTTATTTGTTTGACTGTCTCTGTGTGTGTTGTTCCATTGACACCATACAGTACGTACTACTTCATGTATGTTGTCCCGGGTGAAGCATCATCCTATATACTGTTCTATACTGTTATTTTGTATCTGTTATTCTTGAAAGCAACAATGGATGCTTTCTTTTCAGCAAGAGAGGTGAGAAACCTTGGGGAACTTCATGAAGTTGAAGCATCTAAAGGTTATTTCTAGGCCCTGCTGACAAGGCTGCTCACTTGTCCTCACCACAGAGTACGCTGTTATCAAAGTTTAGCTTATTTATGTCCGGTAAATACATCCTGTTTGAATAAAGTTGATGATGAAAGCCTCTAAGAGAAAGGGCACGATAAGGACAAAGGTGGGGATTAAGGCAAAGCAAAAAAGAGCTCATGTGGTTCTAAAATAATAACAAACAACCCACTTATGATAAGTTCCATATACAAATTAGAGAAGAATATGTTAGTTTTAAGATTGTAGACAACAATATACAGCGACCAGTTGTATGAACGATCATAAACATCGATTAAGTAATTGTTGTATAACTGTACGTACTGCAATTTCAAAGTACAGGGTGGTGCGAGAAAATGTGTCCGCCGCCATTTTAAAAGACTAGCCTGGTAACTGATGTCGAGATAGAAGTTATTTATTAAATCTGTCGCGTAACCTCAAGCTATTATTTTGTCTCTGTGGCGTTCATTAGGCCCAACAGTAATTAAGTCAGCGACAACAGAAAGAAACCCTCCATGAACTTCACAGATGAGATTGGTCTCAGATGAGAGATAATTGAATAAAATGCTGTTTACCGGTTTCAAGCTGCCCCACCCCCACAGCCCCCCTCCCTCTCCAAAAGTAGTAGTGATTAATAATTTGGTGTCAACACAAAAGGCGCAGCGTATGTGTTTTTGACAAAAGGCGCCTGTGTTCTCCCCAGTCTGCTCGGCTGGCCTACTGAGAGGCCTCAGAAGTGAACCAAACCTGCGGAGAGATGAGGAAATAATGTTGCCAGGGCAGTCGGGGCATCAGGCCAATTAAGACATATTAATTATAGAAAGAGTTTGGGGGGGGGGGGGGGGGGTGCTTTGGTCTCAGCCACATGGCTCTGTATGCAGCCCTGGACAGGCTCTCTGCCAGGCCTCAGTGTGTGTGTGTGTGTGTGTGTGTGCATACTGTATGAGTATCTTCCTCTCTGGCCTCTATTTTTATCTCTTGTTCTTTCCATCTCACTCTTTCTGTTAACTCATTATCCATAATAAAGGCAAAAACCTCACCATGACCTGTGCTGAGAGAAAGAAAGAAAGAAAGAAAGAATGAGAGGAGAGCAAAAGAGAGAGAGAGAGAGAGCGAGGGAAAGGTGCCCAGAGAGAAGAGGAGGGAGGCACCGGTACGGCTCCTCTGTGCCTGTGGCCAAACCTGGCTGAGCGCTTGGGCGAGCAGAAATTAAAGCCGGGGCCCAAGGAGACAGACGAGCTGAGCGGACGACCCGCTTTCCTCCTCTTCCTCATTTACATGTGCGACCGCTACCCTCCTCTCCAAGACTCGCTCTCTCCTTTTTCCCCCTCTCTGTTGCTCCCCTCTCTGCCCCCTTTCTTTTTTTTTCTATCCATCTTCCCTCCTCGCCCTCCTCTTCTTTCTTGCTCTTGTCTTCTTTTTTCCCCCTCTCCCTCATCCAACTTTCCCTCCTCTCCCCAAGACTCTCCTCCAACCCCTCCTCTCTCCCACTGGCCTCACTCACGCTTGAGCATCACCCCCACATACCCTCCCCAAGTTTCCTCTGTTTCATCGCTCCATTGGGCCTCTCTTGGATCACACCCACAAATGGACTCTCATTCCTCTCTCTCTCTCTCTCTCTTTCTTCCTCTCTCTCACTAGCTAGATATGTTGCCCAGCTGTGATCACATGACTGGGGAATCCATACTTCTCTGGTTAATTGCACAGTGCCTGAGGAAGGTAGCCAATCCCAGAAGGCCATGCTCCACTGAAGGTTACCACTGTAACCTCAAAATCAGCCTGCAATCTACACCTGTAAAGCCAGATGAATGGGGTTTTCTTGAAAAGACAGTATCAGTCATACACTGTAATATTAAAATAGTGCTTGACAGGGTTTTCTAAGAATAGTTCTAATTTATATTCAGGCTTTTAGACAAATTTTAACCCTTAGGTTAAAATGTTCACCCTCGGGATGTTGAAGACTCTATCTATCTAGGTTTCAGGCTCAAACATGCTAGACTGCCTGTTCAGTTGTGGCAGGAGATAAAAACTATGGTTAGTGTTTTTGTATTTTTCTGATAATATTTAACACAATCAGGAAATTATGTAAAATTCTCCTTTTTTTCTTGAAAAGACTATGGAAGTGCTCTGCTCCCAACGAAAATTATGACATCATGAACTGATGACTGAATGATCACTAATTAATGGTTTAATTTGGCCTCTAATATGTCATTTTTACGCTTCTAATGAGGTGCCTTTTACAGTTAACCCTTAAATACCGTCATCCTCTCTGTATTTTCAATTAGCTTTTAATTATGGCGTTATTATTAGCTTTAGGTAATCACCGGCATGTTGTGTCTTTGTTCCTGTCGTATTAAAGACTTGCTTGGCAGTGGGAACTTGGAACTTCCTCGGCGGTTCTCTGGTGTTTTGTCTCCTGCAAATGGGATCAGAGGAACCACAGGGGGAGGAGGGGTGTGTGAGGAATCAACCCGTTCCTTTTCAACACACACACTCACACATACACAAACACACAAACAAACAAGCCAAGACAAAAAACCTCCACGAACAAGGATGCAGACACTGTTCCACTGTCTGTTCTTTTGTGAGAAAGAGAAACATTGTGCCCCCCCCCCCCCCCTCCCCCTCCCCTTCCACCCCTTCCCCGTTTCTAACTGGCTGGGTTAAGGCGTCCAAGTAAGGCCCATCCACCAGCCAGGAGTGTTTCCAGTGCAAGTGTGAGAAAACAGAGACACCGTCTATCCTCTGCCAGTGCCGAGGCAAGCCAAGGCGGATTCGTCTGCCGAGGGAGACTCCGGCCCAGTTGGACGCCGTCCCCCAGTATGTAACACCCGCAGTGAGTTTGGCACCGCCTCTGCCCTCCCTCCACCCCGACATCCAATACGGCTTCTCCACCCTTTGCCATCAGGTGCAGAGGCCTCGGTGTCATTTCCAGACTATTAATTGCACCACATTTAAACCCCAAGACAGTATTTTATGTAATTATTAAACAAACCCATTGACCCATATATTAACAAAATACTGTGATAGCCACATGAAACACAATTTCTATTTGTAAACACCTTAGAATTTTTTTCAATGTAATGAATGCTCCAAGTTGATGCACAGTCTATGGGTGATGTCCTGTGCCATTGTGACCTAGAATATACTGTACATGTTTTCATGTAGATAAGCTGTGCGGTGTAATGGGTGGGGTCATTTTACAACCTAACTTTTACAGGCTGTTCTGTACCATAGCCTCTCTACCACAGTAGCAAAGCAGATATTTATTGTTTTTTTGATTGATTTTATTTACAGTTTCATAGATTGTAAATGTTAAGGTGTTACTGGGATATTAGACAAATTATATGTCCATTTGTTTAATTTTTTTTATTAATAGTGTCATAAATGTAATGGTCCCTTTCAGTTCTCCTCACGCATCTTTACATGAGGGGAGGAGAGTTTTGTGTGCGTAAGAGAGACAGAAACCTACTGCTTCTATCCCCTCTCCTGAAAGAGAACTGCCGCCACACTCCTGGTAATCACACCTAAACGACAGGACAGCGGGCCACTCTGTCTGCTCCTGTTAGCCAGAGAGGGCCTAATGCTGAATGACTGCAGAGGGGGAGATGGACTCTGTGTGTCAAACCGGCCCGGGGACAAGAGCCTGACAGGAAGACAGCTTTTCATTAAGTAAAGCAGTGAGAAGGGGGGAGAAGGAGGGAGGGAGAGAGAGAGAGAGAGAGAGAGAAAGAGAGAGGGGGTGAGGGAAGTGGTAGCTTCCCCCCTGTTATCAGCAGCTGATTGTTCTCAAGCATGTGATGTGTGTCTGGGGGCCAGCGGTAGAGACGTGGTGACATTTCCCTGCCTGTTGTTTTAGTGATTGGGGTGAAGTGTCCTTAGAAGGGGGGGGTGTCTGTGGCCTGGTGCTCGCCGTGCTTTCCAGATAAGCCCCCTACAGCCAACCGGAGCAAGAGCTTCAGCAGCACACGAGGGCCACAGATACAGCAGGTGCACGAGGAAGGCAGGTCAGACAGAGGCTAGCGAGAGAGGGATGGTCACCTGGCTGGACACACTGTTCAGAGAAATTCATAGAGATTAGTGCTGTGCAAAGAGGGATATTGACCCCTCAGTGTATGAGAATTCAAAACACAACACAAAGACCTGTTATTTTATCTCCTTTCTGTAGAAGACAACGGAGGTAAAAGTGCATCACTATGATGCAGAGGCTTACAGAGTGACAGAAGATTTGATTGGCTTTTGTTTTCCTCTTTGCAGAAGGGCGGAAGTTTGATTGCTTTTGCCTTAAACCTCTTCCTAGAGGGTCAAGAGGGTTAGCACAATAGGGGAGCGTAGTAAGAAAGGACAGTTCAAGAAGAACGGGAGAGAAAGGAAGTGGAACGGAAGAAATAGAGAAGAAAAAAGACGGCGAGGAAGAGCAAAAGGCAAGAGAAACGAGAGAGACGACATGGGAATAGACGAGGAGAAAAAAAAGATAAACAGTTTGACCTTCCGATTCTGCCAATTTCCAACGGCCACATCTCCTCCTTGCCTCTCTCCTTCCCTCCCTGGCCCTTGGCCGTGTGTCCGACCAATCCTTTTCTCCGGGATAAATAGCGTCGCTGCACTTTAATAGCCTCAGTCCCAAACAACCGCCCAGGATAAATAAAAGGAACTTTCTCCATTTATCTCTGGGAGAAAGGAGCTCCTATTAGGGTCCCCATTGCCACAGGGCCTTTCCCTCCTTCACTCAGCTTTGGAGATTGCCTGCTTGGTTTAAGATGCTATTGAGTGCTCACCAGGACAATTACACGCCAGCAACCCAACTCAACACGCACACACACACACACACACATAGACTCACACATTCACACACACAGACAACAGACACACAGGCCCCCTTTTTTTCCCTCCGGTAACGACCCCCTCTATCCCTCTCTTTCTCTCACACATTCTCTTTCACTCTCTCCCTCCCTCCCCCCCACCTCTGTGCCTGTGTTGCAGAAGATACTGCACATGATAAGGTTGGATGGAAAAGGTGCATGTATGTGTGTATGGGGGGGGGGGGGGGGGTTGTCTTTGTTATGTGTATTGGTAAAGAAATGTGTTTGTATGTGTGTGTATATGTGTGTATATGTGTCTGAGTGTTGGAAATCAGTGTGTGTGTGTGTGTGTGTGTGTTTGTGGGGGTGTGTGCTTGTTCAACTTTCTAGTGCATTTGTGTGTGTGTGTGTGTGTGTGTGTGTGTTTGTGTGTGTGTGTGTGTGTGTATGTGTGTGTGTGAGAGAGAGACTATGCGCTTGTGAGTCTTCCTGTGCATTTGAGTGTGTGTGTGAGCCTGTGTGTACAGATGGGAGGACGAAGCGACAGGGGGCGAGAGAGCGATAATGGTGCGCTGAATGGTTTGGAATGAAGTATCATAGCTAAGCGCCTGGAGTCAGACACTGGCGCTAATGCAAATGCCTCTCACCCCACCTATCCTGTCTGGCATAATGATAGCCCTCCAAACAGTATGTATGGAGACACAGAGCGTGTGTGTGTGTGTGTGTGTGTGTCTGAGAGTGTGTGTGTGCGTGTGTGTGTGTGTGAGAGAGAGAAAGAGACAGATATAAATAAAAATAGAGCACACCCTTCCCTGAAAATGACTTTATGTTGCCTTTGGGTATCTTCAGACGCACCTTTGTACTTCCCCTGTAGGCCTCTTCTATTTCCTCCCCTCTCACACTTATTTATTTATTATCATTTTTTTTCTTATTTGATAAGGCACACAGTAGGTATCTCTGCCAGGAGCCTCGCGGCCTGCTGAAAGGAAACAGTCCTGGCCCCTGGACCTTCCATGTCAATCTCATTTCAGGCTGGTTCAGCAGATCAAGATGCTTCTCCTCCCCCCTGTAAGAAATGAAAATAAATCAAAGGCTGAATAAAGGAGAAAAATTACTTTCTTGATTTAGTCGCAGCGAGTTAGAAACGTATACAGGACAGGTGGAGAGGGAAAAAAAATCTCTGCGACTGTCACTCTGAGCATGTTTTCAGCTGCTTGAATATTGTCCTTTCTCAGAGATGTTTTGTTCTATTTCTGTCTGCTTTGCCCTGGGGGAAAATACCATTTTATCCAAGCCAGACTCTTCCCTTTTCAAACTCCAGCGAAACAACAAACTTTCTTTTCCGCCTGAATGGCGTCTTTTCCACACATCTCCTCAGCAGAAGAAAAGGGAGATATTCCACTGCTATTGTTCCTCCGTCAGGCACAAGCTTCCAGAGTCTCTGAGGGAGACGTCTTCGCCAGCAGCACGCCCGCCGAACCGTACAGCGGCACGAGCAGACATGACGAGAGAGAGAAAGAGATCTTGGCAAATTCCACCCCGAAAACAAACAAACGCAAAACAAAAACAAAACGCTTCCAAACAGTCTCCCATCCCGGATCAGGCCTGAGGATCTCTGATATTTCGGAGCGCGCAGCCGTATCTCAATGCCGACAGCCAGATGAGTTCTGGTCACAGGGGGCCACTGCAGACAATGTGTCAAGAAACGAACCAAAACCCATCCAGGCCAAGATGGCAGCCATACCACACCGAGCGCTGCAGTGTGGTGAACTGGCATGTGGAGCTTTGACATGGCCGAGCCTTGCCGCGCCTCCCCAAACCATGCCTCGCCCTGCCGCTTTTTTTTTTCAAGTGGGGATCCTAAAGATGCTTAGCTCATCTCTGAGCCGGTGTAGGCGGCGGGCTAATAAGGGAGTGGCCCAGCCAGGCCTACCCTCCTCTCCTCTCCTGCTGAGGTCTGGGCTGGGGCTGGGGCTGGGACTGGGTGCATGAGAGAAGCCCCCTCTTCTCGCCCCCCTTTCCTAACCCACCCGCCCGGCTTTCAAGCTCTCAATGAGTTTTGGCTCAAGTCAGGCCTGAGCCTTTTATTGCCACTGTGTCAATTTGCAAAGGCTAAGGCATTGTCTGCAAAATGGCTTGGCTACTTTGGGGTACTTAACAACAAGCGTGGGGAATTACTGGGGGAAATAAAAAGAACCTCCCAAAAAAGAATAGAATGCTCCATAAAGACTGAGAGGGCCTATTCAGCCAACGCTAATTAGGAGCAACAAGGAAAACATCAAAATCAAATAATTATCTCATTGTAGCATCTGTATACATCTGTAACATTAACTGCTAATGGGTCTGAAACAACCATAGCAAGATTGAAAAACCTTTCACCACAGAAACAGCTGAGAAATGATACAATCAGGATCATAAACGGAGGCTCTTGTATGTTCTTTAGCACATTCATGGCTGTGATTTTTTTCCCTTTCATTTCTTCAGTCCATCTTTTCCCGTTTTCCAAAGAATAGCCAAGGTAGCCATTTTCAGCTGTGCTATAAATGGTCACCTCTTTTCCCCCTCTTCCATTCTTTCTTTCTTCCTCTCCTCCTCCTCCTCCTCCTTTTCTTTCAGTGCCTTTGTAATATATCATTAGGCTTCCCAGTGTCCTAATATCTCCACAAAGTTTCCTAAGGGTGCCTTTTTGACAGCCTTTCACTAAGTGGTCTTAGCCGCGCTGTGATAGGCCCGAGCTCTGAGCAGGTTCCAGGAGATAGCGGGTCCTCCGGTGGCTCCAGCGCTCGTCTCTCTCAGGTCCCCTCGCTGGCAGCCCCGCAAAAGAAAGGGAATAAAAAGGGACGGCCGGGGAGAGAGGGAGCGAGAGAGAGAAAAGGAAAAGAGGCAGGAGGGAATTGACACAGAGCTTGGCGCGAAGCCAGCACCGGGGCCTCCGCGCGTCTAATGTACGAGGGGGGATTTATTTAAACACTGAGAAGAGAGGACAGCTTCACAGTGCCAGATTAATTCTGCTTTTTTATTCAGAAAATAAAAGAGACTTTGAATTATTAAGAGATAGCGGGATTAGAGGCCTCTCTTTCCAACCCCAATCTGCGCTCCCTTTTAATTTCCACTTCATTAGAATTCTTTTTGAAGTATTTTAATGTGGACAAAGGGAGAGAAAGAGAGAGAAAGCAGAAAATATTAAATATCAGTTAAACTGTATTAAACATAAGCCTAGGCCTGGGTTTCTCTCCCTCTCTCTCTCCCTCTCTCACTCCCTCCCTCTCACTCTCTTTTTTTTCTTAGTCATATTGATCCTACCCTCTCGCTTCTCAATTATCAACTTTTATTGTAGGTTCAGCCAAGTGCAGAGAGGCCGATTTCAAAATGAAAACAGCTTCTATCTTCTATTCATCCTGAGGGCTATAGGGCTATGGTTCGGTTTCTCTCTCTCTTCTCTCTCCCTCTCTCTCTCTCTCTCTCTCTCTCTCTGCATTGCTTAAACCTTCTCAGAATCTGTCCGATTGGGTGGCTCCACAACTTGCCAAGAAAGCAGTGGTTGGAAACTGCTGTGCTTGCGGTACTTGCTAAATATTCAGAATCACGGAGGTCAGAGATACAACTATGAGCAGGCACCTCCAGTGAGTACTTTAAAGGCCTCACAGATGAGATACACTCAACCCAGTACACTTGTAAACAAACAACGTTATGGCTAAGACTTGAAAAGAACACTACATTGACAGAGTAATCCTTCCTTCGATGTGTTACTACTAGCATACTTTTCGTCAGTGAAAAGGTAAAGCTCTATATATCTGGTCAGGAAACCCTCTGTTTTGGGGGAAAAGTCTAGTCCTTTTTTTGCTGTGCTTGCACTTCTCTTTTCCTTTTTTCCCCCTCCTTTTTTCTGAGAGCAGTTTTGGATGGCTGCTCTTCTCCCTGTCCCCCCCTCCACGACTGGTGCCATCAGTCGCATGGCGGCGAGCCCCCCGTCTTCACTGAACCAGAAACCAATGGGACGCGATTGTAGCAGAGGATTCTCCCTTTCATTCTCTCTCCCTCTCCCGCTCTCTCTGTCAGACGACCAGCCCCCTGTAATCTCAGCCAGTGCTTTGTGTGCTCGGATTACCGCTAAAAGTGTTAGCGCATATTTACAACTCCTCCAGTAACTCCACAACAGCCTGTGCTGCTGAAGAATGCCTGGTCACCGCCGCTAAGCCACTTCTGGCATATATAATCAAGCTCAGCTCTTAACATCTATATAGGCCGACTGTGTGTGTGTGTGTGTGTGTGTGTGTGTGTGAGACTGTGTCTGTCTATGTTTATGTATCGGTCTAAGCACCTATAACAATAGTAAATCTATTGGATCTGGTGGTTTATACCGTTTAAACAGTGGCATGACATGCAGGATTAGCAGTGTAAACTATAGTGGAGTCCAGATCCATGTTGTGTGCACATACAGTATCTGTTAGTTCATGTAGACAGAAGCCCTCCCGTGGGATGTGTGTGTGCGTGTGCGTGTGAGTGTATGTTTGTTTGTGTGAATGGCTTCAATCACCCCACCCTCAGTCAATGCCTGCTCATCAGAAGACAGCACGACTGTTTGTTTCCAGATAAGTGGCACACATCATTATCAACCTCACTGTTTGCATTCATGTTCAATTACCCAGAAGACAAGCACACACCACACACACACACACACAGCAGCACCAGGCCACGCTCGCCCCTGCCGCTCTGACAGACAACACAGGTCAGCCAGGAAAATGGCAGGTGCGTGGGCCAGCCACCCCAGCTCCCCCGACACACACACACACACACACACACACACACACACAGAAGGCAGAGCGGAGTCAAGAGGCCGGTGAGGAGCCAGGAGTGTCTCCCCGTTTCCAGGCTGCGTCTATGGGTCGCCATGTGGCTTTATCTCTCCATCAGGACGCCAGCGCCGGAGTCAAAGCCTGACGTGATGAGCCCTGTGTCTGCCTGTTGTTATTGAAATAAAGCTGGGGCCCTTCTTGCCCCCTTAGTCCTACCCCCCCCTCCCCATCCAGCTAGAACAAGTGTATCTACACAAACACGCCTGCTTGTTATGGTAATGACCAGCGCAGCACACTCACACCGTCATACAGGGTGTGCAGTGTATATGTGCCTCTCTGTGAGTGTGTGCGTGTGTTTGTGTGGTCTATAATACAAAATATATTTTCATTTACTTATGTGTATGAGGAAATAGTTTTATATTTAATACTATATATTTTAGATTGTTGTTTGTGTTAGTTTAGCAGTGTGTGCATGTAAAGGTGTATGTGTGTGTGTTCATGGGAGGGTGAGGGGTGAGGGGTTTTCAACCATACCCCAGGGGAGTTTAGGGGTAGTCTGGCCCTGTTTGATGTACACACACCGCAGAACAACACAGCCGGAGGAGACAAGGCTAACTGAGGTGGGGCGGCAGGAGGTTAAACATCCACCACCCACTCCGTCAAATGCACACAAACACACACACACACACACACTTATATACTCACCGTCATACACAGGAATACGGGAGCACTAACCTGCTGGACTATAAATGACTATCAAACCTCAATGATCACCTTTAAAATAGGAGTTAAGGTGAAATTAATGAATACCTTGGGCTTGGGCTAACATCGGTCAACTCAGCTGGTCTTGACATTTAATTCATGTTGTTTGGTGGTATCGCACATTTATTATTCTGTGTACATGTACACATTTAGAATATCAATTGGACAGAAAACAAGATATGCAGAGGAGAAATACATTTGTTTATTTTTTTAAATCTTTTTTTCTAACAAAGTATGCTAGAGTTATGTGCTAATCAGCTAAGTTTGTTACTGCAACTATTTTGGTACATTTTGAACACACTAAATAAGTACATTACCTCTATAGTCCCCCCTACTATTAGTATGGGCACCCTGGTGGTTGCACCTTATCATAATTACACGGCCTCCGTTTCATTGAGAAGCAACATAAACATTGCCTGGCTGCTAACTGAATCATCATTAGCATGATAGATTGAGCACGGGTGCCTTCACTGCACTGAATTAAACTGCATTTTCCCCTCGCTGGCGTTAACACAGGCATTACCATTCCCATCTGCGGGAAAAAAAGTCTGACTCAAACTATTGTGTCAGCCAGCCTCATGGCATTTATAAGATCTTATTTCAATCGTCACAAAACTGTTTGGGCAAAAAAAAAAAACGAAGAAAAAAAAACTGACAACCATAGCCTGAGCACTAAATGGGAAGTCATCCAATATCTGATGCGAACAACAACCTGCAGAGGAGGGGTTGCTGGGCGAGAGGGAGAAAAGTGTCATTCCTTCTGACGAGTCAAATCTCGGGGCCACATAATCTGTTGCCGTGTGCAGCTGCAAAATAGATTTGTAAATGGCAGGAAGAGAGAGAGAAAGAAAGAAAGAGAGAGAGAGAGAGAGGGCGAGTTGATTCCAGGCCAAGAATGTTTTAAGGCCAGACTTGCCCTCTGAAGCCAGGCCATAGGGCTGGAGACATAATTAAAATACTATATTAATTCATCCAGCTGCACAGACTGGAGCCTCTCCAAGCAGCAGCAGGGGAACCAAATAGCACAATAGAAGGGCTGGCAAGGCAGGAGAGAGACAGGGTGGGGGAGAGGATACAGAACAATGTCAAACTCTGTCTTGAAAAAGAATACCCGATAAACATCACCTATTTAAACAAACCTAATGCTTGACTGCTTGTCTCGAGCTGCATTTCATACATAAAATATGTTCAGTCACTGATATTGGCCCTTATCTTAAGGAAG
Source organism: Sardina pilchardus (assembly GCF_963854185.1). NCBI lineage: Eukaryota > Metazoa > Chordata > Actinopteri > Clupeiformes > Clupeidae > Sardina > Sardina pilchardus. Next base: position 31,020,565 of record NC_085008.1, read on the forward strand.
AGAGGAGCACAGGCAGAATGTTCAGTATGTATGTGTGGATGTGTGTGAGCGTGTGGATGTGCGCGTGTGTGTGTGTGTGTGTGTGTGTACGTCAGTGCTAGCCTGTTTGTGGGCGACTGATAGAAGGCCCCAGAGCTTGAGATGCAGGGGAGATAGCATCTGTCTGTCTGTCAGTCACACTGCCTGTCTGCCTCCTCCGTTTGTCCGTCGGTCCGTCCTGCAGATAGATAGACAGGCAGGGTGAGCGTGAATGCAAAACATCAAAGACAGAACAATATTAGGAGAGACAAATGAGGCATCATATGATAATGGCAGTGTGAGAATGAATCAGGAGAGCGTGCTAAAAGACAATGGCTGAGCATAATAAAAAACCAAGATGGTTGTGCCTGTATTGTCATTTTGTCTGTATATGTTCCTTCTAATCTGGGTATGATTTCTGAATTTCTGATCATATTGTATTATTGTATTTTGGAAAACTTTAAAATAAAGTGTTCAAAAAAAAAACCAAGATGGAGAAAGTGAAGAAAAGAATGTGCTAGTTGTGGATTACTGAGCGGTCCATGATGTCTTGCCCCTGGAGAGAGGGAGGGAGAGAGAGGGAGGGAGAGAGAGGGAGAGAGAGAGAGGGCCCTCTCTCTCATCCACAACATCTCTCTACCTCCCACCCCACTCGTTCACTCTTCTTTTCTCCTCATCAATATCACACCTCCCACACGCCTCTCCCTCTGGACCTGCCGACACAATGGCCGCGGCAGCAGCCCGCTGTCACAACCTGCCAGAGCCAGAGACGCCGGTGCCTCCACCTCAACGGGCCTGCAGACAACCAGCCACCAGGGGAATTCAGCCACTCCGGCGGGGGGGGGGGGGGGGGGTTTGGGGTGTCAGTTGGGCTTGTGTGTGTGTGTGTGTGTGTGGGGGGGGTGGTCGAGGGTCAAGGGAGGTCACCGGGTAATGGAGGGGAGGGCTCGCTAACAGGGAAAAGGGGGCGTGGGGGACGGACACCGGCGAGGCTCTCTGGCCCCTCCGCTCGCTCTGATCCAATCTGAGGCGGCCTTTTATCGCAGCGGAGCCCGCGCATCCTGTAAGAGGGGGCGGCATTGGAGGAGCGTGCCGCGTGATGAATGGCCTCCCGCATCCCCCCGGTGTGAACCAGTGATGGAGGGAGAGGGAAGAGGGGCCAAGGCCGCTGGGGCTACACGGCAGGCGCAGGGCCTGTGTGTGTGTGGTCTCTGTGTGTAGTGTGTGTGTGTGTGTGTTGGGGGGGGGGGGGGGGGGGGTTGTATGGCTGCTCAACCCCCCCCCCCCCCCTCTAGTGTTGTAAGGGGGCAGAGGTCGCCCACAGTTCAGCGCTGACCTCCTCACCCAGGCTTTGCAGGAGACGGGGGAGAGTCCAGGGTGCATTGTGCGCGGGTGATCAGTCATGAAGTGTGTGGGCAGCGCGGAGGAGCTCCTTCTCTCTTCCCTGACTTGTTCTCTTTCATTTCTCCCACCCAGCGCCTTCTTCACCTCATCCCTCTCTTTTCTCCCTCTTCTTTTCTCATTTTTCTTTTTGCAATTCTCTTTCTAGTTCACCAATACGTTTCGTTTCTCGTTTGTATCACCCGTTTTTGTATCCGTCTTGTATATGTTCCAAGCCGTATGCATGTGCATAAATGCTTCTCTGTCTCCGTGCCTTTGTTTGCTTGTGTATTGGTGTGTGTGTGGGTGTGTGTATGTTTTGCGAATGCCTCTGCGCTCGTGTGCATGCACCTATGTGATGTGTGTGTGAGCGTTGCACAGGCAGCAGGGGGTCTCCCTACCTGGCCTGCTTAAGCCAGGCCTGGTACATAAACAGGATTATCTGTCGGAATGGGCTGTGTGTGCGATGCAAGATGCTATGGTGCTGAAAAATTCCATTTGTCAGATCACTGGCTCCCCTGAACGTCTGCGGAAGGGGGGAAATAAACTGCTGCCTTCCACAGACTAATTACACTGGTAAGACACGGAGAGGCGCAGGACAGGAAAATAGCTGCTCCTCAAATGCAGTATGGAGTGCCGTGAATAAAAATAGGGCCTAAGTAACACTTAATAATGCCAGCCATAGAATCATGTGCTTAAGGGCCTTGTCGGATATGTGGGGTATTATGACTCCAAAGCAATTTTAAAGGTAATCCCTAGTTCTCTTATGATAAGATGTACATGAGCACTCATGTGGTAAAGTGAAAATACCACAATCCAGAGATAAAAGTCTATGTTATATTTGTGTGTGGGTATACAGTATGTGTGTGTGTGTGTGTGTGTTTGTGCTGCTTGCAAAAAAACCCTCTGCTTTCCTCAAAATTATGTGAATTTTGCCAATTTGTTCACTGTTTCATTTCAAAGGAATAGTGGTAATTCAATGATGTTTGAGAACACAATTTCGAATGCATCGACCATAAAACTATTCAAGACCAATTTCAATTTCATGGTCATTTCTTGGTCAATGGCAGTTGGAGGTTGTTTTACATGTTCAACCCTTTCATAAACACATGCCTGTCTTTGAGCTGTTTGTTGGAAGGGTCAAATATACAGGGTCACATCCACATGCATTCAAGCCATATGCATTTTAGTCAGAATCAACATTTCCTGAAAAGAAGTCACATTGAATTTGCCCACAAACAAGGGGAGAAGATAGCTGAAAAGAGGACAAAGAGAACTTACCGCATCTACTTCGCCAGAAGTTACTCGTTCTTTAAGGCTCCTGTTTATGCTTTCATGTAATGCATTTTATGATATACGTATGAAACCACATTCAGAATATCTCTCTCTCTCTCTCTCTCTCTCACACACACACACACACACACACATCAGGGTAACTATCATAATACATAGATCATAAAAACTATTCAAGAACAATTTCAATGTCATGGTCATTTCTTGGTCATTGCGAGTTGGAGGTTGTTTTTCATGTTTAACACTTTCATACTTTCATGTCTGTCAATGCCTTTGATGTGTTTGTTGGAAGGGTCAACTATACAGGGTCACAATCACTGATGCATTCAAGCCATATGCATTTTAGTCAGAATCAACATTTCCTGAAAAGAAGTCCAAATGAATTTGCCCACACAAACAAGGGGAGAAGATAGGTGAAAAGAGGACAAAGAGAACTTACTGCGTCTACTTCACCAAGCAAGTTACTCATTCCTTAAGGCTCCTGTTTATGCTCCCATGTAATGCATTTTATTATACAGAAACAGAAACACACACACACACACGGGTAAATATGCATAATGTATAGATCATAAAACTATTTAAGGACTTTTTGATATGCTTTGCATTGGCTGTTGTTGGCTAGGCACAGATCGGTTTGATTGTAAAGACATACAAATTTTACAATTTTACAATCACACATAAGCATAAGGCATTTATTTATTATCATTTATTTTTCTTCAATGGTGGATGTCAGTGTATTTGCAGAAAGTGCTAAATGTTTCAAGAATTTAACAATAGGCCACAGCACAACTTTTCAGCCATTTCAGAATAGCTCTGCTTTTGTATCACAGCACTATATACACATAATTTATTGCTATCAGACATACACAATACAGCATTAATGTTAGTCTATTGAATACCATTCTGTGAATTAAAGCACCATACAATGTGTATGGTCCTTGCAGGAGAGTCTCTGTTTGTTCATGATTGCCTGGTGAATCACTTTTGTGATCTTATATGTTTACACACTGATACATTATTGATGTATGCACTTGTCTATGCTGAATTAAGTGAATGCTCAAATTGACTGTGTCATTATTATGAAGTCAAGTCAAGTCAACAGATAACCAGAGGTGGTTAATTTAGAGAGAGAAAAAATCCGCAATAATTGACATTGAAAGAAAAATAAAACTGACAATTGACTTACTAACTGTTCGATAACTCTCCACAGAAATCCCAATGCCCCAACCCACAGAACAACAAACCTTGCAATGACATTCACATAATTTCTCTTCATTTTCTTTTGGCGTTGTTCCAACTTCAAGCGAAAGCGCTTTAAAGATTATTCGGATCAGATATGACACTAATGCAAACTACAACGGCCTTAAAAATCAATGCTGCTCCTAAGCCGGCTTGTGTAATTATTTTTCTGATTAGTATTGATTATGAGTGTTACTGTCTGGGTGCCCTGTATTTCATAGGTAAAGCAGTGCTCAGACACAGTGCAGAGGACAACTCATTCACTTCGACTTGAACAATAATTCAGCATAGACCTTGTCCTTGTACATCGTGCGCGTTAAACTTGGTCGTGTGCCGATGCTTTTAATTTTTGGTATTTGATTAATTACAGTGTGAAAAATTGTTTTGACTGTCTGCCAAGCATGGTTGAAGTGTCATTTCTTAAAAATAAGAAAAGCATTCTGTTTGTTTCCTTTTTGATTGTTTTTGTCAATAAGATCAGTGTCATGTTCTCACCAACAGATGTGACTGTATTAACCTCCCTTTGTATATCTTAAAGCCTTTCTTGATGCTTTTGTTTATTTGCCAGAACTCAACACAAACACCAAATCACTGACAGACAATGAAGAGGCTAGGTTATTGTTTTTTGACAAAGCTCCCCTTCCATTACCAATGAACTCTAAAAAGTGTTCATCTGTGATATTACTGTTTCTCTTCTTTTACACAGTGAAAGGGCACTTTGAAGAGACTTTTACAAAACATGCAAAATATTTAATTTGCCTCTTGGCTGTTTCTCTGTTGATAGGTATGCATGTGATTATGTGAGTAACAGAAGAAATGAGTTTGAAAAGGCTGACTGGAAGTGTATGAGCGTGTTAGTGTTGTCTGATTGTGCACACAAATATTTGTCTGTACTTGTAACTGGTAAGACGAGGTTTTTGTACAAGTTTGTGTGTGTGTGTGTGTGCGTTTGCATTTGTGGGACCATGTGTGAGTCTGTTGATGTGTGCATAATTATGTGTGTATAGATCGGTGTCTGTATATCTACAAACAGTATATGTATATAGATGGGTGTATGAATGTGTGTGGAGCGGTGGTACAGAAAGTATGGGTATATGAACAGCATGCGTGCAGTGTGTGTGTGTGTGTGTGTGTGTGTGTGTGTGTGTGTGTGTTCTCCTTTTGGTCTCTTCCCCACAGCACTGCTGCTCTATGCTGGAGGCTGGAGGCAGCCCCGATCACAGAGACATGTGAATGATCTATAGTTTTTACCAAGACAGATTGTCTGCAAGGTTGCAGAGATTAGTTGCATCTGGGGCTTTTAAGAACGTGGCAAATTGTGGCCTTTCTTTACAGCAGACGATAAGGCCTTAAATGAAGGGAGTCTCCTTATCAGCCCACTGCTACCCATAAATCACAATTGCCTGTTCCCCCAGCGTAGCCCTGGTGCTTCCTATCTGCATTAAGGGCCTGGGAGATCCCAGCACCACACAACAAACGCACTATTTGCCTCCTAATTTATCCTCCACACCGACGGCGCATTATACATCCCACTCGCTCTGCTTCACTTTCCCTTTCTCCCGCTTTCCTTTTCTGTCATATATTTCCGCTCTCTCTCTCCCTCTCTCTCTTTCTTTCTTTCTCTCTGTGTGTACTTGTAGTGTGTCTGCATGTCTTCAAAGAGGGAATCATTCTCTGTTTAAGTGCTATCAGACCCTAATCCAAAGCAAAACACAGACACTTTAGTAGCTATTGAAATGAATGGGATGTGAAAACAGCATTTAATGGGATATTGTCCCCCTTTTGTCTTATTTAAACCAAAAGGAATATAGAGTGGATAGCATGCGCTTTAATGAGCTTGTGTAAGTGATTCACTCTTTTAATTATTTCTTTGTTTTTATTTGCGGTAATTAAAAGCCGGAGTCAGTTGTAATTTTGCCGTCTTTTTGCCTGCCAGAAACACCCTTTGAGCTTGTCTTGTAAAAGCCTGCCGGTGAAAATGACGGCACAGAATACATCAAAGCCTTGAACTGTCATCTTTAAACTTTCTGACTTATCTCTTTGAAGTATGAATGCAAGGGGCCATATTGGAGCTATGACTTCTTTGCACAAGGTTATGGCCATCCTCTGCTGCCAGAGTGGGGTTGTGTCATCACAGGTTTCCATGAATTGGTTGGCGGTTGGTTGTGTGTGCGCGTGTGTGAGGGAGAAAGAGTGAAAGAGAAAGAGAAAGAGTGACCGATCGCAGGGCCACAGTGAACAGGAAAGGGGAGAGGCCGCACGCTTGTTTCCAGGAGCCCTAACTGGCCAGAGATTAGGGACTATGCATTTATCTGGCCTTGTAAATGAGCGACTGGCCAGTGTTGTTACTGCCATGCCAGGGTATTGGAACAAGAGGCTTAAGATGATATCTGGGAATACAGGGCCTCCAGGCCAGCTGAAGATTATTAGGGCCAGAGAGAGAATGGAAGAGGTAGAGAGAGGGAAGTCAAAAGGCAGGAAGAGAAAAAGAGAGAGAGAGAGAGACACAGCGAAAGAGAAAAAAAACTGTTGACAAACAATCAAGGGTTTATTAAGTTAATTATATGTTAAGCCAAAGTCTCACTGTAGCCAATAAATGCTCTGCTTATAGCACTGCAGGGGTTCCCTCACCCCCTTATCAAGGTCGTGTGTCATCAGTCAACCCCCCCAAATGATGCAAAGCCCCCTTCCTAATCGCTGGGGTCACTGATCGGGTCCTCTAGATCATTTGTCTCTGCTGTTTGCTCAAAGCCATTAAGTGTGTGGAGATCCGGAGCAGCCAGCTCTGTAAGGACTACCCACTGAAAGAATGCCTGCATGTCTAGTGAAGTGAGGAAGAGGTTCATGAATTCTTTACATTTCATCGTTTTTCACAAGCTGCCAAGGCTCTTCGAACATGGTTTTGCATTCCAGGTTTAATGACATAAAAATGTGTGAACAGTTTTTACAGCAACAGGTCAGTTGTAGACCATTGGCAAAATACATTGGAACACCTTTAGCTTTGATTACAACATGCATTCACTGAAGCATTGTTTTGATAAACGTTTACAACATCTCTAATCACTGCCATTAAAGATGGTTTTCTGCCCACATTTTTTCCAATGAGATGACAGTTCATTACCAGTATTCTTCTAGGTTTTAATAATGTGTTGGACAGTTCTTAATCTAATTTTAGGCATTTCTCCTTAATTGTTTCATTTGCTAACCATGGGCTATGTTTTCTAACATGGTTGTTTAAGTGATGACTAGATATTCACTGCATTGATTAAGATTAAATAGCATGTTAATAAGCTATTATTAACCAAAACATATGAATCACAGCAATAATTAACCAATGAAAGGCTCTTGTCTATTTGCTCATTTATATAAATTAAAACAGTTATTGGTAGTTGCAAGGTAAATCTGTTGGTTTCTAAAACTAATTCACTTCATCGTTTTAGATACATTTTCTGTAATGTCTCTTTAGGCAAATTGCACACCCTTGATTTTTTGGTGGATAATGATTGATATTGAATAATACAGAGCAAGTCAAGTCAAGCTCAAGTTCCATTTCCATGACAATGTGATGACATAGTGGAGGGAGCACTCCTGTTGAATGGAGTACTCTTTCACAACCGCTGTGTGCCAACAGTGCTTTCTTTGAATGGAGAGTCTATTTTGACAGTGATATCATCTTAAGTCATTTGAGAACTAGTTCAATGCCACTCTGCTTTTTGTTCTTTTTTTCCCAGTCATCTGAGCCCTGTTTGCCCAAGGCTAGTATTAATATTATAATATGAATTATATGACAGTGGCCATCCCCCCCTTTGGAAAGTAATAAATCATTGTCCAAACGAAGGAAACTCAGTCCTCCAGACCAACATGCAACAAATACAATCAACTCATATATGCGGTGCATTTATCAATGTAACTGGGTATACCATTCTTCAGTTTTGGGCAAACACATATTTACTGTGTTTAAACGTATTGATACAGGCCGTCAGCATCTTTCATTGTCAGTCATCTCTCTCTCTCTCTCTCTCTCTCTCTCACTCTCTCTCTCTCACTCTCTCCCTGCAGGGCCTCCATAAGAGGCCAGTGCCATATCCTCACACCCTCACTCCACAGCCGCAGGATGAAACAAACCAGGGAGCAAGCAATTTTATTGTTCACTGATATCTTTAATTGTGGCGGAGAGAAAAAAAAGCGAGAGGGGGGGGATTATGTAGATTTTTCCTCCGTAAGCCTCCCTGACACGACATGTTTCAAAGTGAATGGGCCATAGAAGAGGAATACGTGTCAGTGTTTGGGGCTTAGAAGGAGCGTCTTCGCCATAATAGGGTAATCCTGGAGCCAGGGGATCCCTCATTCACCCTTCTTGCCAAGAGGAGATGTACACTGGTCTGTTTCTCTGCCCTCCTCCCCTCCTCCAGCACCACCACCCCTTCGGTCTCCACGCTGAAGCCAGAGAGGTGTCCTTGCAGTGAGGCGTAGAGATCAGGACGGACAGGCCTGTTCTCCTCCATGTGTCTCCAGCGGCTCCTCCACAGAAAGGGGTTTTGTGCGACTCGAGTCTCTCATATTCACGCTCCCGTTTGTGTGAGAGTGAGACCTCTGTAAGGAGGAGAGGGGAAGCTGCCAAGGAGCACCGGTGTCATTTGAAGAAACTGAAACTCGAGCCGTTAACGGGGGGACAGTGAGTCATAAGCCGTAACAATGTGAAAATAAAAAGGCCTGTAGAAACGTCTGGAAGTTCTGCCAGGTGTTTTCATTACAGTCAAGAGAATCCTTTTGACCAGGTTTGAGAAAGATTCTTCAAAGATTGTAGTCTTTTTAGTCAATTTTGAATGGGGGGGCATTCATTTAAAAGACATACACATTTACACGTTTACTGTACATGAGGTAGTACGCACACACAGACACACACGCTTATTGCTAGCACACAAGCTCTCATGTGTGTGTGTGTATCTTGTCTGTGTGATACTCTCCAGCTCGAGCCTCTCTGAGCCGATTCAACCGGCCAGTGGAACTCTGTCCAACTGCTAGTGGCAGTGGGGCATGATATCTCAAGCCATCTGCAAAGCCTTCATGAAAGAGAGGAGGCGTGTAGACTGAAAGCAGAAACGGGGGCCTGACCCTTGCTAAATGATTGAGCGATTTGCCAAGGTTCTCCCTATTGTGCAGGGTAACTTAAACAGGGGGGATTGTGGAGCGGATCTGAGAGGGGGTGCTTTTGCGAGCGCCTGTGTGTGTGTTTGTGTGAAAAGAGGGCCGTGTGATTTGTGTTAAGGATAAACAAAGACTAAAACTAATTACTGCTGGAGGTCAGCACTCCAAAATGCATATTCAAAAGCGTGGGGCGTTGCAGCAAATTCTCGGCAGTCACGCTCGTTTAGCGACCTGAATAGGCAATTTCGCAGCGAATCGGGAGAGAATGGGGACATGAAAAAGTTGTGAAGAATTGATGACGGACTCCTTGAGAGTGAGCAAAATAAAATTGACCATGAAATCTGGAGCCTGGAATTAAATTGGCTGGAGGAGAGGAGGAGAAGAGAGGGATGAAGAGGGGGAAAGAGAGGCAAGGTGTGCAGTGTCACACACAAAAGTGGTTTTGTGCAAATGTCAAGGTTAATTTTCACATCAGTTAAATAGATGATTAAATTTGATAGGATCTGTTGGAGGATGGGATCCCCAAAAAAAGGTAGTCTGTGTGGTGCAGCAGGCATCAGCGTTTATGGAATGCACACGCACACAGGCACACACTTACACATTTCTCTTTCTTGTAGATGGTCTTATGATCACACCTAGTGTCAGATGTACAGTACGCATGTATCATACAGATCTCTGGCCCTATCAGAAGAAGAGTTTCCAGACAATGTTGGGATAATGTGCAGTCTTGTCTATCCGCTCCCTTTACATGTCCACTCCTCAGCACCCCACCTGCTCACTGGCCATCCTCTGGTGCACTTGCTCTTGGCCTACAGTACAGGGAGCTGGCCTGAGGGAGTTCACACTCTGTGTCCTCAAGGGATTTCAGGACCAAGGCCAGTTACTTTGCACTCGCATGGACACAAATTTAAGCAGGGGGGGGGGGGGGGGGGGTCATTAATGTTTTCAGAATTCTATCATTTAGTATTTTTTCACAGTGACCTTAGAATATTATGCAGTTCACCATTTCTCTTTTTCCCCATACAGATATGCATATTAGCTTCTCTTCTGTTCAATCACTAATAAGGAGAAAAATGCTTTATAACTTTGTACTGAAAAGGAAAGTTACCTTGGATGCTTTAGTTTATTTTTGTAAGTTTTATTGACCTTCAGGATCTGTCTTTTACTTCCGTATTACCCAAAGCCCACAGCAGCCTTCATTCAGAGCAGAGGTCATTCAGTGCTGACTTATATACTGTATGTACTGTATGCATATGCAGAATCAAATATATATACAGTATATGCAGAATTCTAAATGACAGATTACTTAATTAAATGTTATGCATAGTTCTATTCATGTATTTGTACAGTATGTAATGATTATATTTATTTGAATATAATGTATTCCTGATATTCTGAAATTCCCTTCAAACTGTAGACTGAAAAGGAGGGTTTTAAAGACCACTTTTTGAACTTCCAACCCACTCCACCTCACATTTAAGAAACCACTGGCTAACTTTTATGTGTAAATATTATAACCATCCTGTTCAGCCCAGCTCAGCCCTGATTACTTACACTCTACTCATACTTGTGTTTACCTTTAACATATTCAAATAATTTCACTGAAATAATCTCTATTGGTCCTACAGGAATGTTTTTGATATTGAATGGGTTTTGGAGTGAGGACAGGAACTCAGACACATGGCTCTGATAGAAGAAGGGCGCCAGACTGAAAATCCTTCTCAGCACTCCCAAAAATTAAACAGGTACTGCATAAATTGAGGGCTGGTGCGGGGCGATACAAAACACAATTTTACAATATGCCAGCTCCTCATTTGCTGCAAGCAACCTGTCCATGTTTCAATTTCACACCGGGAATCCAGTGTTGGGATGCCAGCGTGGCTTAACTTTGTGCTAATAATTACCTGTGAGAAGTGGACTCTGTGAATGTCAAAGACCACTCCTCCAGCTCCCATCATCCGCCACAAGATGCAACTGAGAAGGAACGAGGGGGGAAATTGAGTCTGGAGATTCCCCAGAGACACTCTCCCGATTCCAAACAGCATCCAGCGACGAGATTGGCCCAACAGTCAGTGGGCACCACCACCAGTCAGTTCAAAACAATCATCGGCCCTTTGAGGCGCCATGCAGATCATTCGGTAATAGAGAACAGAGGCAGCCAAACCCAGCCACCATTAAAATAGATTCACCAAAACCAATTGTGAAGTATTAGCTCAGAAGTGACAAGGAGGAACCGACAAGAAGGCTTTCCACCCCGCCACCACCCCCTTCACTGGCGGATGGAGGCCTCCCAAACCGTGAAATTTGGATACTTGGCAACTAGGAAAACAATTCTTGCTGGTGCGTTGAGCAGCCTGCTCATTCTCAGAGAGATGGAGAGGCAGAGTGAGAGATGGAGAGAGAGAGAAAGAATAAGGAAATGGAGAGAGAGAGAGATTGGGTGAGAGCGAGAGAGAACTTGGAAGTCTTCTTAATTGACTTAGGTCACCCACACCGGCAAGAGAGGCCACGCAGCTTAGAAAAGGACCGCGGGTCAGAAGCACGCAGGGCTGATAGATATTTTATCATTCAAGTTAACGGTTAATAAATTCCAATTCCCCGAATGAAATCTGTCTAGTGCAAAAATAAAGAGAGGGGCAAATGAAAGGGAGATAGAGAGAGAGGGGGAAGAGAAGAAAGAGAGTGAAGTGGGTGACACAGTTTTAGAATGCCCTATCTTTCGGCCATCCCCGCTTTTGAATGGAATAAAGAAAACTCCCCCTTTATTCTTTTCCTTTCTTCCTCACTTCTCTCTCTCTCTCCCTCTCACTCTCTCACTCTTTCTGCCTCCCATCCTCCTATCTCTCAGTTCCCTTTCCTCCAAAAAAATTCTCATGAATGATTTATATGTGTCTTTTTATCAGCAGTGATTTCTATAGACCCAAACGCATTCACCAAGACATTTGTGGCGTAATTGTTAATTTTAATGCCATAATGGCTTCAGATGGGAGTTCTGATTAGACATTTATTGCACAATTAAATGAAACATACTCAAGAATCACAAAAGGCTTCCGTAATTATTTCAGGCCATTAATAAAATGGGCATTAAATTATATTGGACACAAAAGAGAAGTGAAATAGATTTCCATTAGAGCAATAGAGGCAGAGAGGGGTAATAGATCCTGCCTGAATTCACTCTGAAATTAATTGTTGCCCGGCCTATTTCCGCACACAGTGGAATAAATGAATGAGAAAAGAGAGGAGGAGAAGAAGAGGATGGTGGCCGAGAAAGATGGGAGGGGGGTTACATTAAGAGTCTCTGATAAAACCCTTTTGTTTGACAGCCTACAATAGCCTTTAGATTCAAACCAGAGAGAGGGGGAGAGAGAGAGACTGTGAGGGGAGGGAGAGAGAGAGTGAGTAAGAGAGAGAGTGTGTGTGTGTGTGAGAAAGAGAGAGAGAGTGTGAGAGAGAAAGAGAGAGAGATGTGTGTTGATTTCTAATGGTCTGGGTTACCCAGTGCAGACTTCCTTATAACCTCATCACTTGTAATAATTTGTATGCTCACCTATCTTTTGTTTTGAAATGTATAAATTCATATTAAGCACCCTAATGAACATAGCATTTGTAAGACCTTAATTCAGGTGGAGTGTATATTACTTAAAGAGAGTGTAGACCAAAAGAGAAAGCAGATACTAAGTATAAAAAGCATAATAGTCTAATAAGTAAATAGCTTCAAAAGCATTGAGGCATTTGATGTCTCTGCCATTCTCTCATTTCCTCGTATTTCTTTCTATCTCTTTTTCATTCTTTACGCAGGTACATGTAAAGCACATGCACAGGAAAATCAATGGGTGTAACTATCAAAGTAGAAAAACATTCAGCAGAGAATGCCAGGCTCTGTGTTCTGGTCTGCGTATTATATGCTAATGACCTGGTTCAGTGTTGCATTGATAACAATGCAAATACCAGAGGAAAAAGTAAGTAAACAAAAGGTTTGGGGGAAAATATCAGTACAGTATGCAAGTGTGTGGACGTTTCATCTCCAAACAACAGATTAGAGCACTTTAGAAAAAAGGGGTACAAAAAAAAAATCCAAAAGCCTCAGAGAAGACTTCAGAGGCCGTCCGCTCCAATGGGAAGGCGCAAAAAGGAATTAAAAAAAAGGATTGTCTTTTGAACTGCCAGTCTATTGAGATATACACAAAAAACTGCTGAAAGGAAATGAAAACTGATATCTCACAATGCTATAACAGATCTCAGGCAGTGCTAGGAGAGAGAGGGGGAGGGGGGGACTAAAAAATCAATCAACCTCCAATCCCAATGTTTATTTTTGAGTTTCACATCTAAATCAATTTATCTGGCTTCAAACACGTTCAGATCTTTTAATTGACTCGCTTTCATCATTGCCCTTTTGCTTTGCACACACCTATGTTCTTGGCCTGGGTGCTGTGATGCTAGCATGCAGTCATTCCCTCATAAAGGCCTCTCGCTCCACCACAACTAGTACAGTCAACTTCAGAGGGGGAAGAAAGAGAGGGATAGAGAGAGAAAGAGAGAGGGAGGGAGAGAGAGCGAGAGAGAACAAGAAAAGCAGAGGTGCATTTTCCGAGTTTAACAAATACCTGTGACGTTTATTATGCAGATGACTGGGGGTGGTGGGCTGTCTACTCTGTTCGGGGGCGACCCAAACGCCTGCAGGCCTTGACTGCATTAAAGCATTTAAGGAGCTATTCAACCATACCTCCTAATTCCATGTGCTCTTTAGGACTTCAGAGACAGTTGAATGACTTGGGAGGTGGGTTCAGCCTCTACCTACAGCTGGGCCGTACGCAAACAAAAGCTTCACGAGGATTCGCGAGAATCCAAGAGTATTGTGGTCCATTCCAACGTCCGCCACAAAAGGCCGTGGCATGTCTGTGCATGTGTGTGTGTGTGTGTGTGTGTGGAGGGTCATGGGAGCTGGTGAGGAAGGCGACGCGGAACACGGGGCCTGCGTGTGTCGCCGCTTACCCCCCCCCCCCCTCAAGGCTGCGCTCCCCGCCACACACGGTACAGCTGGCGTGAGCGTCTCGCCTCCCCTTAATGAAGGTCAGAATGGGGCCCCATTCCTCTTCTTGCGGCGATAATTTATCCCTATCTGCCGTTATCTGCGGCTGGCCCCCTCTAATCCTAATTGTATTGTACGACTGTGCAATGCCTCCCGCTCAGTCTCTGAAGTATTGCCCTCGTCCTTTCATTATCAGTCGACGCCTTGAACCTCTTTTAATTTCCATTCTGTTTTATTTCATTCAATCATTGTGTCTACCTTTACCAGCCACTGTTCAGCTCCCCTCCACATGGTAGTGGTGTGTGTGTGTGTGTGTGTGTGTGTGTGTGTGTGTATGTGTGTGTGTGTGTGTGTGTGTGTGTGTGTGTGTGTGTGTGTTGTGTGTGTGCATGTTTGTGTGTGTGCATGTTTGTGTGTGTGCATGTTTGTGTGTGTGTGTGTGTGTGTGTGTGTGTGTGTGTGTGTGTGTGTGTGTGTGTGTGTGTGTGTGTGTGTGTGTGTATGTGTTTGTGTGTGTGTGTCACGCTCAAAGCCCGATGAAATATTGTATGGTGAAAAGATTTGGCCGGGCGGACTGTTGATTTGACTTTATACGTCTCCTGATGGCCATACGTCCTCACCTTAGCACTCACTTTGGCTTTGATTATCACTTGGAGCTCTTATTGATTATCATGGATTGATACGCTGTGGAGAGCGAGCGGATATGGATTTCAGAATGTGTCTATGATGAAACTAGGGCCCACAAAAACACATCTGGACTGTTTCCCAGGACTTGCCGAGGAGGTGGACGTCCTCTGCGCCCCTCATCCACCCGTCCCCACTTCTGAGAAATAAGAGGCACGTTGTCTCGTGACCCCCTCTTTCCCCCCCATTCCTAAAAAAAACCCGCAAAGGGAAGAATGCTTTGGCGGGCACGTAGGCTAATGAAATTTCTCAAACCAAACTGCGAGTTTTTTTTTTTTTTTTTGTAAATAAATTTTTCACTGAGGTTCCAGAACTGCTGGCTGTGACAGCTGACTAAAATCAATTTTCACAGTGGAGAGACGGATGGAAGCCAAGAGCCTGGGCCAGAACAAACACAGCACATTTGAATATGCGAAATAATGCAAGTCTATACAGAGAAGGTGGAGGAGGAAGAGAGGGGCAGAGGGAGGTGGGAATGGGTGAGTGTGGGGTGGGGGTGGCGGTGGGGGGGAGAGAGCTGAATGGGACTCCCTATCCCTCTGCAGGCATTCACAGAGTTTTGGATTGGGCCCATTTCAGCATGCTAGTTCACTGCAGTGGACTTCCACTGACTAAATCTGTCTGCTGATGGTAGCTTACAGTACTGAGGCAACACCCCACGCTGTTTATTTACTTATCTGATGCCCTTTGTTTAACCTATTCATTGGAATTAAACAACACCAATGAACAATTACATAAATATGTTTAGGGACACAAAACTTGCGTGTTTTATGTTTTTGACTCACTGCATGGCGAGTTGTCAGCTGTAGACTGTATGTCCATGTGTTTAAAATGCAAATTGTGCTTCAAAGTTAATATATTTTCATCACTAAATGTGCTTTAAAAATATGTGAAACTTCCTTGGTGTCATTCTGGCCATTCCATTGGAGCTGCAGGGCTGGGTCAGAGGGCTTTCAAAACAAGCAATCACAAACCAGTTTTGACATGTTCAAAAAAGGCCTGTCTTATCTTCCTTCCTTATATGTAAAGAGATAAGGGAAGTTTCAAGTTTGGGATAATATTCCACTCAACTCACAATTCAGGTTGCCGTTTCAACTCTACGTCAAGGGAAATAGTTCCAACCGGAAAGCCCAGAGTTATGTTCCTGAAGCGAGCAGAAGGGTCATCTTTCTAGGATTGGGGAGGGGGGTGGGGGGGCTCAAGTGTGAACCTTTTTGCATTCCGTGTCACTCATTTTGAATACATCACATGGGCTAACTTTGTGTGACTGTCCTATTTTCCCTTTGAAATCTATGCTATTTCGCACCGAAAGAAACTTACCGCGTTTATTCCTAAGGGTGAATATTGGATTAGAAAAATAACATATTACATAAAGGTATAGCGGTGTTTCTTTGACTCGGCGGCACATGCCCCCAAAAAAGCGGGGCTGCTGGCTCCAACTCTATTCCGACGGCATGCGAACGAAGAACCGTCAGTAAATAGGATGAAAACAGAATAAAAGGCATTGAAATGTCAACACGGGTTTCTTTAAGAGGAGTTTCTGAGAGACACCGCAAGTTTGTGCCGCATAAAGCCACTTAGTGCCTCAGTACCATGGACAGCTACGGTATCAGGCTTACCTCGGTGCACTCAGGCTCCCGCTATGACTTTCTGGTCCATTCATTTGAAGTAGGCTACGAGCTTCATTCTAACCATTTCCTGGAAGATGGATGGACATATTATGTGGGATGAGCTCTATTGTAGCATCCAATAGGTTGGCATGTATGGAGAGTATGGCTACATTATATAGGCTATGTATAAAATATGGATGGCACTTCAACACAAACTTGAGAGGGGAACGTTGGTCATGGTTTTAAGGCTACATCAATGACACCGTCACCTGAATGTTAACCCAAAACAGATTTGTTGGGTGTTGTTAGGAAAGTATAAATATATATGACATGACTTGAAAATAAACTTCTTCGAAGAGAAAAGATGATATTTGGTCGGTTTGATCTTCGCCTAGTCTAGTTTTAATCTCCATTAACTTGTCAGTTTATCTCCAGTCTCCTCACTAGGACAAAAACACGGGTTTTGTTTCCACATTTCCCACAGTCAAGACGAAGACATCAGAGTATCTTGTTTCGTATAAGTAAACTACTCGCTTTGAACTTTATTGTACTTCGCGTCGTTTGCTTTAAACTACATATGTGCGATAATTTGTTACCGATAGCCTATGTGACATGTCTCTATAATTATGTCACAGTTGCAATGGCAGTAATATGCACCTCATGTGGCGACTGAATTGAAACCCTTCTGCATGTAATTCGGAGAACATTACTTTACGTTATGTTGACCTGATGATCTTTAACATCAGGGTGGATTTGTTATATTTTCATGTTGTGAAACTTCTTAAATCTAAACATATTGTCGACTGGGTTGCACTGATGTTTACCTCAGCACTGGACCGAAGATGACAAGTCTCAGCCTTTTAACATCAATTCCCATAAATGGGATCATGCAACAATCTCTTGATCTAGCGACAGCCATGGCCTATTAAATCTACTTTTGTCGTTAGAATCAAGTGGGTGAGACACTGAATCATGGCATTAAAATATAAAAAAACAACAAAACACCCAAAATAACAACTGTGTTGCACAATGCACACACCACGCGCGCGCAAACACTCACACACGCATACAAACTCGCACCAAATAACGTCCATGGGCATCATTCATTGTCATTGGTAAGCATCATTCACCATCATTCTCCTTGGCCCACTGCTGGAGTTTTCATAGCTCACTCTACACCGGCACACAACCTTGCAGTATTCCTCCGGCTGATCCTTCTTCCAGTGCGCAATAATTAGCCTATCTCTGTTTAATGACTAACGCGTCTGACATGGTTGATTTCACAAATCTTACTTCATATTGCTCTCAGCACATCTCTTTCAGATGGACTGTGAGAGTTTGCATAGTGTCCCGAGTATTTTCGGCTAATTCCCTTTCCAAATTATGTGTAAAAGGAGATGATGTTTGCAGGATTTCTCTGGAAGAGTGACTATTATATTACTGCAAGAGGACAGGAAGGTAATGAGACAAAGAAATGTTGGATTATATCATCCCCAACACATAACATACGACTGTTCTGATTTATGTAAATTAGTCTATCAAAAAATAAATAAATAAATCAAAACGTTACTTAAATTATACATTAATACGCAATCAACGCTTGGAACTGGAACACATTTCAACTTGGACATGGATCTGACATTAACGCAGACCACCAAACCGTAGACAGACTGCCCCACTACCCGAGTATTATGCGCACTCTGTGCGCCCGGGCATGTGTGTTGGACTGGGCATTGGCAACGTGAACCGCCAAACCACGTCAATTCATCGCTAGGATCAAATTGTGGACTCAAGAGTGTGGGTCTGCTTTCAGCTCTCATTTAAAGGAGCCAGCTTCTTCTTGTGTGGAGGTTACTGTGCTCATCCTGTGGAGGCCAGCTCGACTCGGGTCTTTCGACAAACTTTCTGGGTTTTTATAGCGGCAGCCTACGGAATCCAGTTATTGTGTTATGAAGCGTTCTGTGCATTTTCACATCACTGAAAGCTATTTGTAGCTTACATCAAGAGGTTTTAATGCAGAACCTTTAGTAAGAGCTGCATTATAATTGTTAAGCTATACCGGAACCAGGAGTGATCAAATTCTAATTGCCTCCGCAAAGGTTTATCCTTAGCCGAGGACCAGGTGACTGAGCAAACTGTTAGCTTGAAGGCATAACGGGCCATGAATATTGATGGTGGCTATAGTTTTTATTTTGACACAATTCTGATATGGGCTCGCAGCACATCCAGCTGGTCCACGCCACGCGCTACACGGGTATTAATTGAAGTGTTGAATCGTTTTGAGCGCGTATTTTGCGCATCTAATGATGGGGAAAATGTGCTGAATAGTCGACGTTCGATTTCGGTCACATTCTGCTGGCGTGCGAGAGGGATCACATATACATTTCACTTAATAATCACAAGTGCGGGCTCATGCATCACAGCCGCTTTGCCTCGGGCTTATTACAGCCGTCACCCTTTTAAACAGCACAATTTGCATGTTGAAGAGCCCACGCACTTTGGCTAAAAACCACCAACTGTGAAAGCACAACAATTAATTTCTGGTAGGCTTCTTGTATAAACATTCCAATGTATTCTATAACGTCGATTTAAAAACTGGAAAAAAAAGTATTTTAACATCATCTTTCCCGGCAAATGAATAACAGTTTACACTATCAAATAATAAGAAAAAAATCTTTCTTAAAAAGTTTCTATACAATTTTAAACAGACAGACTTATATTCTAATTCTATAAGATTTTTTTCCCCCATAAAAGTAGAGTTTATTATGCCATTGTATATTGGAGGGCTTATGTCCCATTTGCTTTCACTGAGATTCACCCCATTTACTTTCACTGGCACAATCTCCAAAAATACGTTAACGAATAGCACATTGTTTTCAAAATGCTAAATTCGTGCTATGTATCAGAGACGGCTTCTGTCGCTACAATTCTGAAGCATTCATAAATGGTCTATGGGTATGTTCTACACGGGGGTCGCTTTGCTGTGAGATTAGGACGGCAAAACAGGTGCAAGCCTCAACCAACCTCGTCCCAAGAGAGACGTGTACAATTGTTCTCGTTTAATAAATATTGGCCTGAGGGGCATTGTCATTGACAACAGGCCTGGGAGCAAGTCTGTGTTTAGAGTGGTTATAATACTACCTATTTCATTTGTTTTGTTTAATCTCATTTCTGTTATCTTTAAAAACTGCTGCAGCACCTTGTCATTCGAAATTGACACCACATAGCGTTTTCCCCCTTAAAAACAAGTGTTAAAAAATATGTGTTAACACCGATTATTTTATTTTCGTAAAACTACTACACGAGTACGCATTACATAAATATTGCATAATTTCATAAAAACTTGAAATCGAAATTTTAAGTTTACACTATAAAATGAATATTTATGTCTGGAAACGACTGTAAAACAGCTCATTTGCATGTATGGGGAAAACGTAGCCTAAACATATAGTATTTGATTGCGTTTACTATTCCAGACTGAACTGGTGTCTAAGATTTACACCGTCAGAAGTCAGGTTTTATTGCAAAACAAGGTTGAAGGTCTGTGTTTGTACAGCTTAAAGTAAATGGATTCTGGGAGGGAGGAGAGTAACCTCCTTTTCCTCCCCAATCTTTGTTTGTGTGGTAATATACATATTTTCGTAAAGGTATTATGTCGGTTTCTCTGTGCTGATTGGGTGCTCAGGTTGGCAAGTCTACGCCCTGCGATTATGTCAGATTGCGTGCAGACCAAACCAGCGCAGCCTTTGAACTTCACCGCTTTTGGCTCTCATTCACACACTCTTCCTCATTTCCTAGCCAGGTGCTTTGCAAGGCGAGAAACCTCTAAGAAAAAACACGCACACAAACATTCCTTATCGACTGCGGGACTTCGCCTTCTCACCTCGGTGGATTGCAGGCGCTCGAGTGGCACCGAAAAGCGCCGTTTTGCAGAAGAGGAAGACATTTTCAACTTCGAAACCACTGCTTCTACCCGACGATCGAAACAAGTGGGAGCCTTATTTTCATTGATGCCGTTTTTGCAACACTTCTCTGCATTTAAGAAGTGGCATGCCTAGCGTCTGTCTGCGAAACAGGTGAATATCTTTCTGCATTGGTTGGTTACAGAACTTTTCTGCGTTGTTTTGATAGGGGGGTAAACAGAGAGTCGTAAAATGTCAAAGCCAGCAGATCATATCAAGAGACCCATGAATGCCTTCATGGTTTGGTCCCGGGGCCAGAGAAGGAAAATGGCACAAGACAATCCTAAAATGCATAATTCAGAAATAAGCAAAAGACTCGGCGCGGAGTGGAAGCTGTTGTCAGAATCAGAGAAGCGACCCTACATCGACGAGGCGAAGCGGCTGCGAGCGCAGCATATGAAAGAGCACCCAGACTACAAGTACAGACCCAGACGCAAGCCCAAAAACCTGCTGAAGAAGGACAGGTACGTCTTCCCCTTGCCCTACCTTGGGGACACGGATCACTTGAAAGGACTTCCCATATCGGCCGCGGACTCTCTTTTGAGTGCCTCAGAAAAAGCCAGAGCATTTCTGCCGCCAACGTCGACACCTTACTCATTTCTTGACCCAAGCCAGTTCAGTTCAAGCGCCATACAGAAGATGACAGAGATGCCCCACACGTTGACCACCAGCACTTTGCCCTATGCGTCCTCATTGGGATACCAGAACGGCGCTTTTGGTAGTTTGGGCTGCCCAAGCCAGCACACCCATACCCACCCTTCGCCCACAAACCCTGGGTATGTGGTACCCTGTAACTGCACAGCCTGGTCGACGTCGAGTTTACAACCTCCCGTTGCCTACATACTTTTTCCAGGTATGACCAAGACTGGGATAGACCCATACTCTTCAGCACACGCTGCGGCTATGTAACCTGATTATAAAAGACTGACTTCTCTTTGAAAACTTGAATACAATGATGCATGTATATACGGACCAAACGCAATCTTAAAGAAACATCATAAACATTTCATGAAGCCGAGGACTTGACAGAGGAACCGGACGATAACTTTAAACGCGATCGAACAAGACGTTCCTACAACCTCAGCGTGGAGCTGGGAATTGATGTAAGGCAGGTGCCCTGTGAACTGTAAGACTTGTAAATGTTATAATGTTTATTAATGGCAACCGGAAAGGGACGCCTTTAACTTTATTTATTATGTACATTTTGATGCTATAATAATATTTTTGTTCAGTGATTAATATTATTATGATCATCATATTTTCAAGACAATTTTGGTTTGCACAATTATCGATTAGTCTACTTGTTTCCTGTATAATGTCTTGATTTTTTGGCACTCAGATGATATGGTTAGGGTCAAAACTAGGACCTTTGAGTTGAATGAATATACGGGTTATATTGTTTATATTTATCAAACTGGCACATAAAATTAGACAGTCTATTTAAAATATCAAATGAAAAAATCTTATCATTCAATATTTTTAATTTTTTGCATTTCCTGTGGTTCAGTGCTAATAGTCACACGTTAATTTTATTTGAAAAAAGAGCTTCAGTTATGAAGTTAAGCAGTTAATGTTGTATTTTTAATCTGAGATGGTAATTTAAAACCTGTCTTGTTATGGAAAGGACATGTATCTAGAAGGGGATACCTCGTTTCTTTGTTCATTTGCCGAGCAAAGACGTTTTGAATAAAGACAATCTGTCTTCAAAAGAATAGAAAAGAATTGTTGTGATTACATTGCTAGTAGAGTTTGGTGATTTAGAAATGCCATAGCCATATTTTGTTAGGCTTGGGATAGTAAAGTCGGTATTAAAAAACCAAGGAGGAAACTAGTGCAATACCAAGACATTAATATCAAAATATTATGGCCTTTACTTGCATCCAAAAAGCTCAGCCTTCTAGGCTATTTTGACACAATTATAAAAAATAAAATGTCACTTGTTTATGTCAAATGTTTTGTCATGCCAAATGTAAATTTTAGAGCTGCAATTTCCACATAGCATAATTGTGGACTTATCTATTTATTATTTTTTTAAAACAAAACACGGCTCCTTTATTGATGACGCCACCTCCAAATTGAACAAGAAAGCTTTGCGCATAACCTGTCATTGTCATTTTCCCAACAATCGTCCCAACAAGCGCCTTAACCTGAAACGGATGCGCTGATTCATCAGAGTGTGCCGAGTGCCCATCTGCTCACCGTGAATAGATGTGAGATAAGTGTTGACAACGCGTGGCTTCCAGGATTTCTCTTGAGGGACCAATGTCAGAATGAAATGGCAAAACAATTAATGTACAGGGAGTCGAACGCAAACAGAGGCCCCCAAACAACAACAATCCATTGAAATTTAGAGTGTGCACCACAATAGGATGGAAATCAGTTTGGAGTGGGGGTGGTTGGAGTAGCTTAGCCAGCCACGCCGTTTAGCATCACAAAACGCTATACGTGAAAATGAATAATTATGCAATAAGACAACGTGGGCAGCTTCGAACAGCGAAAACAGATTCTAATGCAGCTGGTAATTGAGTGCGTAATACTGCGTATGCTATTATTCTGTTCCTGAGTAGGCCTTTAGCTGCCGGTAGTGTTATGTGTACAGAAGATGCGAAATGGCATAATAGACACTAACGCGTTGCATTAGGAGACGGCAGAGGCCTACCTGAAGGGTCTAATTCAGCCTGGCATGTGCTGTCAATTCTCCCTGTGTTGGACATTACTCTGTAGAGCAGCAACGACCCTTTATCTAAACCTGTAGCAGTGGGCCATAATTGAATAGCCTACCACAGGCACAACATATGTTTAAACAACAGCTAAATCCAAAACTATTTCGCCTACTAGTTCCATGCAGATTCAGAGTTTAAACAACAGCTAAATCCAAAAGTATTTCGCATACTAGTTCCATGCAGATTCAGAGTCTAGGTAGGCCACGTTCTTTTCGACCAGCATGACACTTGTGTCTTCTATTTGTTTTCTCGTCTTTTGAACAGTAACATGTTTGGACTATGGCGCCAGATCATAGAACAGGTTCCTAAACATGTTCACTGCTTTCAGGTGTATAAGTACCCACTTTGAATAATAGTGACACTAAAATGAACTGATCGCACTCTTTGATGTTAGGATGTGTGAGAGGTCTCCCCCGCGGCTATTGCGCTAGAAGGACCTGTTTTACAGCTCCTGCGCAAGAGTAGTTGTAGGCGTTTTCCCATGATCTCTACCACTTCAGACCCCTGTAACCTGTAAGAACTCTGACATTCTTAGTGCAAGTGTGTTTTACACATTATATCTCCTCATAGTGGCTTTCACTTTGCACATGGTAAGCGTTTATTTTAATGGCAATGTAACTTAAAACGGTTGATATTGTTGCATTAAGGCTTGAAGCAATATTAATTATGTTTCTCTGATGTTGCATCATCAAAACTGAATGAAAGTGCGAGTTTAGCTATTACAAATTCCATGACAAATTTGGGGGTATTCAACATCTTCTTCCATTGTACCTTTTATACATTCTCTAAAGGAAATATAAAGGACACAAACAAATCGCATTATTACCATCAAACTGCATTTGAATAGCTTAACATGTAATAACTTGCTGGGACCACGCAGAAGACCAACTACTAGCTCTCCAAACTCCTCAAGTACTGAGAGCTTTTTAACTCACAGCGGGTGTACGCTGATTTATTTATAGTCTTTCAGAGAAGATACTTTTTCCCGAAAAAAAAACTATAGCCATCATTTAAATATAGAATAGGATTCACTGAAAGGAAACAAGCTTGGGTTGAGATGGCAAACAGAGGATTGGAATTCGCCTCTACTTTTTGTCTATTGTCGCAGGGGTAGGGAATGGGATTTGCACACCGAGGTGTAATAGCATTACTGCATTAATTAAAAAATTCATTTCACATCCAGATTGTTTACTTATCTGCCAGGAACATATGCCGGCAGAAGTTAAGATTCACGATTCTGCACTATTGCCCAAGGTGCAATTCAGTATAGAGGAGGGAGGGGGAGGAGACAGGCGGCCTCAGATTTTTATGACAGACTTTGCTCTTATCTGGCGCTGTAAATTAGGGTGATACTTCATTGAACCGAATACTAAGTTTCACATCAGTCCCCTAAAGCATGCAGATTCAACTTTGAAATTGGACAATGATAATTACTTTCAAGAGCACTTACATAAAGAAGGGGTAGAGAATGTGTATTTTCTGCCATGTGATATTACACCCGATGTCTTAAAGCAATCAGCGCCTCAACTACGCACAAATTAAACCCACTTCAGCTTAAATGTGGAATAATTCTTCTGACTTGAAAGAAGAGAAGGATTGGCTTTGTTGTTAATTCACACACCCGTATTAAACTAATGGAGAGCAGCAGACCTCTACCTTTCTACCCCCCCCCCCCCTACCCCCCCATGTCTGTCTTTCTCTCTCTCCCCCTCTGTGAGAGACATTAGCATTTTATGAATTATGAGTTGTTAAATATGATTATGCATCGGGCCTACACAGTCACATGGAAATACATGATTGTGAATGATAATCGACTTAATACGTTTAGTTAAGTTGAGAGAGTGTGAGAGAAAGAGGGAGAGGGAAAGACAGAAAGAGCGCGCGCGTGTAATTAGATGTTAATTTATGACCCCCTTCATGGCAATTAATCAACTGTGATCATTTCAGCCATACTGAATTGCCACGCTTGGTCTTTGGAAGTATATGGAACTCAACTGGTGAAAACAAAACCAAAAAAAAAAAGACTTTAAAAGCGCGCACACGCGCGCGCTCGTGTGCACACAGGCACACACACACGGCGCCAAGGGAAAATAATAGAGGCGAAATTATGATTTGAAATTATAGACGCCCTAAATCTCTCCTAAACTCTTCTCCTAGACGTTTTTATTTGAGCACAACAGAGCGTTTCTGCTCCCACAGACCAATTCAATCTGCCTTATCTCCCCGGGACTGCTTTCAGCGGGAGATCAGAGAAAAAGAGAGGATAATTGTTCTTTATTTTATTTAATTTAATGCGACAGCCAGTGCTTTCAGGTCATTTATATGCTTAATTTAGTGATAAAAGTCAATGAGGAGGGGACACAAGGCGCTTTTCTTTCCTCAAACACTTTAGTGGAAAATATAAAACACATGAAACAAAAGTAGAAGGACATGACACTTTTAATTGAATGCCATGGGTCATTTGCATCATTGTCTCTTAATGTCACCCTGAAATCATCGGCGTAGAGCCGAGTAAGATATGTCGGGTACAAATATCTCCCACTGCATCTTGCCATGCTAATTTTCTATTTAACTCCAACTGAAGTCAGTGTAGTTAGCTTAAAAAAAAATAAGCCGCCATCCTTGACTGGCATGCCAAACGATACCAAGCTGTATCTTGACTACGACAGTTACTAAAACAGTTATTGAACAAATACTAAAATGATTATAATAATAATTATTATTATTATCATCATCATGATTATTATTATTATTTACATGCAAGTGATCTGATAAGCCAGCCTATTTCTATTATCACAAACTTAATGTCCAGAATATTCTATATGAATAGTTGAATGCGCTGGCAGGTGCAGGGAAAGCTGATCTCATTTTAAAATATTAACTATTGTCTCTTTCCTCTAAGTCTAAAAAAGCATCATTGCTAAACCCCCAGTCTATCTGAAATTGGATCTGGGATACCATTTTGACAGAGGAAAAGTAAAGCCCGTTCCCGTTGTTTGAAGCTCCGGCCTTGAATTTGGGGGTCCCTAAATTCTCATTTGAAAGAAATGAAATGGTGAACGAGCTGATAAGGAAATGGGGAAGGGATATGCTGAGAGAAAAGGAATCATACCACGGCTGTTTAATGTGCGCTTCCAGTCGGGAAAGTGATTTACACAGAGGCTTTATTCCCCTCCGACTGATATAAAGGAAGTGCATACATCCCTTGCCACACACACACACACACACACACACACACACACACACACACGCACGCACACTTTTTTGCAGGCAGACAGGCTCGATCCCTTGCGCATGCATGCATGCATTGGAATATACATTGACTCGCGTGCAAGAGAACCCACCTATCCATAACCCACACACACAGCAGCCTAAGTTTAGAAGCTATTACTGAAATAGCTACTCTTGACACTTTATCCATCAGTTTTACGCACACATTTATAACAAATTAAAGATATCTCAATGCATTTTCTCTTCAGTGATATTCATGTGGTAAAGTGGAGAAAAAAAACACAATTTCATGACATTTGATCAATAGGATATTTGATATTTGCCTATAATTAAAGATTCACCCCTACTTCAGTAATCATGAAGTCTGCCTTCTGGTAAATAAAAAGGTCAAATGGTACATATTTTGGAGAATATCTGGTAGCTACAAGTAAATCCTAATTGTTCTCAGGCTATTTGAGTTGCATATGATAGTATCAATAAATGAGAGGGATACTGTTTGGGAAATAAACCGTTGGTCACCCATAGTGAGATGGCTTAGTGAAGCGGGACGTTCCATTTTTTTTTTTTTTAAACGTAGGCTAATGTCAATCAGTATACAATGCAATGATCTGGATATTTGTAGGCCTAGGCATAATGGTCTGAAGAATACTAGACTAGTCGCGTAGCCTACAAGTATGCCGTGTCGGACTTCTTGAATAAGGCAACATAAAGAATGAAGAACCAGTGAAGTTTGCCATTGCTGCGTGCTGTCAGCTGTTTATTTGTGTGTAGAATTCGTCCATGTTAAGCTAGTGACAATGCCAGCAAAACTGTCTCTCTCTTTTAAAATAAACTGGCATTCTTTAGGAAACGTAGCTTAAAGCCTGGGCCTAAACGTCATAAGAATATTTAGTCATGTGTAGGCATGTATGTCATGTCGGCCCTATCATGACAATTTCGAACTTCTTGATTAACTCAACATAAAGAAAGAGTGAAGAAAGAATTAAAAAATAGAAAACATGTCAGCAAAGAGTACTTTTGTCTTTGGCATTTTAGAATAAACAGTCTGTCTTATGAACATAGGCTATAGTGAATTCTACCATTCTTCTTCATTCAACCGTTTGTCCAGTTCACAACATTGGTGGGAACTTTTAGCCACATTTAGTTTGAACTTTTAAGAGCAAGTTCTCTCAGTTCTTAATTGTACTACAGAAAAGCAATAAATCAATACTATTTAGCACTGCTCAAAACAATTCCTCCATCTCGAATTTATCAGATGGTCTGGAAGGAACAAACTAATGTTTAGGTAAGGTAGCCTAATGCAACATTTAGGTGGTTTCCAAAACAATCAACTTACTCCAAAACCATGAATGCGTTTTTCAAACAACATTTGAAAGGATAGGCCTACTGTCTTTCAAAACAACACATTTATTCAGGCAATACCAGGACGTCAATGAGAAAACAGTAAAACTGCGAATATTAGGCTAAATATCTCGCTAAAGGTGAAACTAAGAAAACCATTGAATTATACTTCGGAGGTGAACTGTAGGCTAATGCACGACATCCCCCTCAGGTCAGAAGAAACGGTGCGCCTGGAAGAAAGGCGTAGACAGGTTTCCGCCTTTGCATCTCCCTGTGCTACTCCACAGGCATAAACGTAGCCTACCGGAAACGTATGGTTTTATTGCGCATTCCACATTTATGGACTTTATACACGGTCTCAAATGGAATCTGAATGCACGAGTCGAAACACACTATATGAAGGCCATATTTGAAAAGTGGTAGAGCATGCTGTACTTTGGTATTATTATGCTTTCCCCAAACTGACTGAATTATAAGACTTGCCCATGACCTGGTCTAGGATCTTCCGCCATAATCTTTGAACATAAAATCATTGTCTGCTATGTTGCACCTCTATTCTGTCTACTGTTTTTACCTCCAGGTAATCACTGCCATACCCCCTGACTGTAATCCAGAAATCCATAAACCACGAGTCCAACTCTCATGCCAAACCATACAGGTTTAGATGCTTTACAGCCCAACAAACCCTCTATATACCACACACATTGTGATCAACTCTTCTATGTGGTACTATTATTAACACAATTCAAATACATGCTGGATTACTGTGCACAAACACTCATATTAAAAATTAAAGGGAACAGCTTTTTCAATAATGACAAACACAGCTAGACATACATTAATTATGTCTGGAAAAAAATCAATTTCATATTAACTTGCTAAAAATACAATGCTCTCTCTGTCCATTTTCAAAATGATATGTCAATATTTTCCTTCTGTAGACCTGCTGAAACCAGGAAAAATGCATGTTGATATTATGTGTTGAACTGACTTGATATTAAAACTGTGGTAATACATCAACCAGAACGTTCCGCAACACCATCTCCTCTGGTAGAAAAGTAATTCTGCACCACACATATTCAACCCTTTAATTAATTACTTAATTAACCGTTTCTATCCTTCACTCTGTAACCCCTCTTTTCTGATAATTTCTATCACTGCAACACTTAGTTATGTGATAGATTTATGAAACCAGTTGAATTCAGATTGACAATATCTTCTGGTCGGTGAGGAAGATTTCCGTACACATCAGAGCTGTGGAGCGAGCAGGCCATCTGAACACCAGTTTGCTCTGTGCTGTCGGAGGAGAGAGGAGAGAGGGGCCAAGCTCCAGGACCCTGGCTGTGTCTATGACAGACGAAACCACCCACTCGGTTGGAACCGAAAAACAAATCATGCCACCTTGCTGCTTCTGATGCAAGCACTATGAAGAGCTCCACATGCTGATACTGATTTATGCCCTGCTCCCCTCCTTTTTCTGCACTTAATTGTTTTTTTCCCTTGTCCGGGTTGTTTTTCCCCCCCTTGTCCCACTCGAGTTTTTCTCCTCCTTTCTTGGCAGCCAGGCCCACATTTCACCACATCCTGCTACTTACTGCATTTATCATTCATCTCATCTTTTGGTCTGATGCATGCTTCATGTGCCGGCCTGTTTTCAAATCTTTGAACTGTGGAGTTTTTTGCTTGTCATGCTTTTTTGGCCCCTGTGTGATCTGACAGAAATTTGACTTCCACTCTATTGTCAGTGACAGAGCCGGTTATGACTACAAGCACTAAGCAAATACAAAGGTGATTGAAGCTGAAATCCAGAAACACAACAGGTCATTGCACCTTCCTGAAAAATGAAATCTGATGTAATATAACTAAATAAAGCAAGTACTTCAGCAAAAGAATCAATAATGTTATCTTCAGTTCCCCCCATCCTTCCTACCAAGGTGAAAGTGAGATGTCTGTCTCTATTGGTTGAAATGGCACTCATTGACACTGATTGGCTGACAGGATGACAGGCTGTCAGTCGTGCCGTGGCCTCTCTGGGGGAGTGTGATCAGGAGCATCGCGCCGCTTTCAGCCACGCTCAAGCCCAGGTGTCCAAGGTGATGGCACTCCTGGCGGGGTTCACCGCCGATGGCTCGACACATGCTCACCACTCCAGCAGTCACCTGTCCCACCTGTCCCACCTGTCAGGCTCACAGGGATGACCTGGGAGTGACCCGTTCATCTGGGTCAGTCAAACACGCCTAGACCCTGTATGGTCAGTGGTCAGTGTACAGACTATGTGCTGGAGATTTGGGCAATCACAAACGAGTACGCCGAGATTGAATCAAACACATGCATGCACATACACGCGTGCGTGCGCATGCGCCCGCCCACACACACACACACACACACACACACTTACAGTACACACACACACACACACGCTTTTCTGCAAGTTCTGCCATTTCTGTTCTATTAATCTTTTCACTGAATACCAAAGAATCCAGTCACGTGTCACATGGTGGACAGGAGTTCAAATAAATTCCTAAACTCAGTCCATATCTGGATGTCTACATCTTCTGGGTGAAAGGGATATCAGTCAGCAACAGTGAGTTTCAGTGCCTCTATCACCCCGAGCACACACACACACACACACACACACACACACACACTCTCACTCTCTCTCTCTCTAAAACACACAACCACACACACACACACACACACAAACACACACACACAGGTGAGTAGAGGTGGGGGAAGCACTGCACGGGACCTGAGAAAAGGTAATTAAATTTGTGGGCAGCGGTTCAGATCTCCTCGTCATCCCTTTTCTCCCCAACGCAACATCAATCTTAACAAAGGGGATTAGCGCTTTAAAAAGGCCTGCTGCAATTAATCGTTTGCTGGAAGAAAGCTATTGGTGTTGGCTCTAGTGGGAATTTCTTTTAAATGATAGTGGGTTGATGTAATTTTAGGCCCCCATCGAGAATGACTGACGTCCCACAATAAGGCTTGATTGTGCTGTAAATCACAGATTCGTCAGGCGGTCAGTGTCTGAATTAAACGTGCATTTTTGAGCTGTCTGCTTTCACACCACCCAGCCCTTGCTGTCGTATTTACTTGTTGTTGTTTCACAGTCTGCTCTGCTGCCGTGATGAATATTAGATTTATTTCAAGTGAAAGGATTTAAGGATTTAATTTTGTCATGACATGTTTGTGATGAGTTTTACTATATTTACTTCAGTTCACATGGCTGTTCCTTGAGGAAGGGGTTTCTAATATGTCGCTTGTCTGTTACTGTATGTAGTAAAACTGGTAGCTCGTAATCATACATACACATACTCAGACACACACACACACACACACACACACATACGCAAACAAGCGCACACACACACACACACACACTCTCTCACATTCTCACATTATCTCCCCTATGCTTGCACACAAACAACAACAAACACTCACTGCACAACCCAGGTGTGTTGAGCCAGTCCAACAGCTGGTCTTCAACCAGATGAGAAAGAGTGTGAGTGTAAGAGAGAGAGAGAGAGAGAGAGATCAAAAAGGAATGAGGGAGGATAATAAGAGAGCATCCAAGATATTGAGAGATAAGGAGACAGAGATGAAACAAAAGCAAAAAGAGAACGATAGATTGTCAGTGAGAACACAACAGTCGGTCAAAAGACAGAGAGTGAGAGAGAGGGATAGAGAGGGGAGAGAGAGAGAGAGAGAGAGAGAGAGGAGCCACGAGTGAATCCCTGAACAGGGAGGATGCTAATCGCTGCTCCCCTTGCCTGAGCATGCCTTCCTGGTCCAAATGAGATTAGCCGGGGCTGCGTGCGTGGGGTTCTGGAGGTGAAAGGTAAAGGCACTTATCAGCAGGGTCCCCTCGGGGGGGCCACGGTGGCTGACTCAATCAAAACCCCTGCACGCACTTCTCACTGGATTAGACTAATCACGAGAGAGCGGAAAAAGGGGTGGTGGTGCGGGGTGTGCGGGGGGTGCCACGTTTAGACCACTTATCGGGACAAAAAACATTGGGCTCTCTTTCCCTTTGAACAGACCCTACAGAAATGTTTGTTAATTTTATTTATTGCAGGGAGGCTTGTCGATGTGGCAATCTTCCATGGAATCATTAAAAAGGGCTCCTCCACTCACTGAAGGCACACACTGCGTACATACCGCAGAAGATAGCGGAGCCTTTGAAGTCTCAAAATCAACCCCCCACCACAACTTTGCTCATTGTCATTGTTATATATTTATTTCGCTCTGACTATTTTGTGAGTGCGCCATAGAGACACCATAGATCACAATGATGTGAGGTGGCGAACCCAACAAAGAGACCCTAGAAAAAAAAAAAAGATAAATATTTATTCTGTGGCAACTTTAGGCGCCAAATAGGCCTTCAGTGCTGTACTCTTGAGCAGTAAGGCGATAATATGCAATTTCCACACCTACAATTACCTTTGGAAATTAATCTCCATTTCTGGAAGGGATTCACCCCAGTTTACACATGTGCGGTATCTCCTGTTTTCAGATGATCTACAAAGTAATTGGTGCATTATCATAAAGTTTACCGTAAGTTTAATGTGATTTCTAAGGCGGGGGAAAAGGGGGTTGGGGGCAAGCCCATCTCCTCATAGCTGATTGCTGATGTCTAATTTAGGATTCTGTTTTCTATTTGGTCGTCTGATCATCTTGGTCCAGAGGCTTTGATTATAGGGTCAATGTAAAGGTTCAATGCAAACCTCCACATACTGTATATCTAGGAAAAGCTGCTTCCAGACAGCACTGAATGCAATGAATGTGTGGGATTCTGCGCTCTACGGAATCGTCTGACCGCCATAAGGCCATGAGGCTCATATACATGAGCCAGTACCCTTAAGTGATTCTTCAGTGATCTGGCACTCCAGCAGACATCATTCTCTAGGCTGCCTCCATTCAGCATCGCCCATGTTAAACGGAAATGTCTCATGCGCATATTCAAATCTCACGCTGTCCTTGAGTGGCCCATTGATTTAGAGGCTGCATTTCCTTGTATCAATAGAACAGGCTTATGAGTGGGCAAAAACGACTTTTTTCCCCCTCAATGACATGATGAAAAGCATATGCATTGTTTTTTTCTACATAAAAGGAACTAAACGTCCCTTTTTTGCCTTTTACCTTGGCCTATTCTGTGCGTTCGGGGAGACTGTATTCTTGTATTTCCCATTAGCTTTGTTTCTTATGTGTAGCTATGAATGGCTATTTGCAGCCATTATGTCCTAAGCCCATTAAGTTTTGCCTCTCTGAATGCCCGTGCTTAATGCTCTTTGACAACCCCCCCCCCCCCCCCCCAGTCATCACTTTGTACCAATTCAAACACACTCATGGACCAAAGAGGTAACAAGGTCATCAGAATAAATATCTGTTAGACTACATAATCATATGCATATGCAATTTGAATTTCAGATGATATTGTATCCTGGAAGCCTATTTCTCTCAGTCAATGAAGCTACTTTGTTCATCAAAGGACAGCATGTTTGGAATGTATCATACATTCCTAGTATACCTTGTTTGGCAGGGTGCCAGCGATGTCAAGGGCAGTTCATATAGAAATGGCATATATGGGTAACATTAACTGCCTTAAGTCACTTCAGCAGCATCCATCAAAGAAAACACAAACAAATAGTAAACATGGCGACCTAACACAGAGGTGGAGATTGGACTTGCGCAGGCACAGTGCCAGTTGGGAGATGTAATGTATGGAGGGAATCAATGGGTATATGGCCACAGAGTACAAATAAAGATAAAAGCGCGAGGGCGACAAGCCTCAAAACAGGCAAAACATCATTAAGCTTTTTACCTTCAGCTTTGTAAGGCCACGTTGCCTCTTTATATTCACATTGGCTGAGGCCTCCAGTTTATTCACGACCTCAGGCCTTGAGCTCTTGTGAAACACCAATTAAATGAGAGAACTGGGGCAAAAGAAAAGTTTGAATGGAGAAGCGGCGGGCCTTATATAACATCACAAGTCAAGGATTGCACTTTGTTGCGCAAACATATGCACATGTGTGTGCTTTACTACAAAAAGGGATAACTATATTGTGTGGCGGAATAACATTGGGAGCACTTAGACTCTACGCAGTAATATCCTCACTCCAAAGTGAAGCTGAAAGTGCAAGAGTGAGGATATTACTGCGCCACACAATATAGTTATCCCTCTTACCTGCTTACAAATGCACCACGTTTTATTTTGTCTCAACATACTTGGCCGTGTGACTACTCGTGTAACTGCTATCAAAGTTGCGCCGCGCGCCAGAGCCAGTGAGTGCACGCATGGAAACGTGAGAGGTATGTATCAACTCGTCTTAATTAAGGGAATAACATAGTTTAATATGAAAAAAATGGTGAAGTGTTCCTTTAATAGCCCTAATTGCGACAAGCAAGCCTCTTTGAGCCATAGACAAACAGTTGAAGGATGTCAAGCCTGAGCTGAGTGGCAATGTCTCAGGAGCCTGCCGTGAGGCATCTGTTTACTGTAGAGGACATGATATCTCACCGGCAGTGGTGAAGACCAGCCAGTCTTTTCACAGAGAGGCTGTTAGCCACAAGGACATTTGTCTTCTGTTGCTGCTCTTGTGTAGCGGAACCGTAGCTAAGATATGATGTCGAGGGAGAAGTTAAGAGTTTCAGGTCAGACTCCTCGTGTTGACAACCTGACAGTAAACGAACGTGACTGACAATATGCAAAACAATATGCTCAAAACAATACATTCACTATTCTGAACACCAGGATTGGAATGTATATGTTGCCTACCAATGTTATAACAATACACTTCTTGTCAATTTTAGGGAATGTACTCCTCTTGGTCCCATAGCTGTTCATTGTGTGTGTGTACGCACAGAGCTCATACAGTCCTCACCTACAAACTATAATCCGAAACTGGGCCATACAACATTCCAGTCAATCAACACATTGCTCCACAACAACAAAAGGGCTCATTAGAATTGATTGGCTGTTGAGTTCAAATATCAAAAACCTTTAGAAAGAATCACAGACAGCACTTTTAACCTGGTATGTGTGTGTGTGTGTGTGTGTGTGTGTGTGTGTGTGTGTGTATGTATGCATATGTGTGTCAGAGGTTCAGAGTGTATTCTTACCTGCTGCCTTGCCTGTGTTCATTGCTGCTTGACCTTATCTGCCCTCTGCCTCGCTCAGAACTGTTAGTCTCAGCCAGTTCTGTTTTCTCTTTGGCTGGTGACAAAAAAAGGACACTGTCACTCTTTATTGGGATGGTCTCCTATGACTATCTACACTGCTCAAAAAAATAAAGGGAACACTGGTTCATAGGAGTATAGCATCAAGTCAGTCATACTTGTGAGATATTGATTTGGCCAGTTATGTAACAGAGGTGGTTTGTGAATCAGGTTGACCTGCTTTGATGTCAACAAAATGTTCTACAGGTGTACTAGAGGGCCAACTGTGACGACCCCCAAAACAGGAATGTTTTTACAGGTGGTGGCACATGGTAATTTTTCCATCTTCATCCTTCTTGACTGATTTGGCACTAGTTTTGCATTTGGATAAGGTCAGTGTTACCACTGGTAGCATAAGCCAGTATCTGGAGCCTACAGAGGTTGCACAGGGTAGTCCAACTCCTTCAGATTGGCACACCAATACGTTCCATTGCCAAAATGACTGCTGTGTCTCCCCCTGCAGTCTCAAGAGCATGGAAGAGATTCCAGGAGACAGGCAATTGCTCTAGGAGAGCAGGGCAGAGTGGTAGAAGATCCTTAACCCAGTAGCAGGACCAGTATCTGCTCCTTTGTGCAAGGAGGAACAGTAGGAGCCCTACTAGAGCCTTACAGAATGACCTCTAGCAGGTCACTGGTGTGAATGTCTCTGGCCACACTGCCAGAAACAGACTTCATGAAGGTGGCCTGAGGAACCGATGGCCTCTAGAGGGACCTGTGCTCCCTGCCCAGCACTGTGGAGCTCAATTGACATTTGCCATAGAATGCAATATTGGCAGGTCTAACACTAGCGCCCTGTACTTTTCACAGATAAGAGCAGGTTCACCCTGAGCACATGTGACAGACATTGAAGGGTCTGGAGATGTCGTGGAGAACGTTATGCTGCCTGCAACATCATTCAGCATCATTCAACATGACCGGTTTGGTGGTGGGTCAGTAATGGTCTGGGGAGGCATACCCTTGGAGGGATGCACAGAACAGGGCAGTGAACACAGGTCCCTCTAGAGGCCATTGGGCCCTCAGGTCAACCTCATAAAGTCCGTTTCTGACAATGTGGTCTGAGACATTCACACCAGCGGCCTGCTGGAGGTCATTCTGTAGGGCTCTAGCAAAACTCTTACTGTTCCTCCTTGCACAAAGGAGCAGATACTGGTCCTGCTATTGGGTTAACAACTTTCTACCACTCTGCCCTGCTCTCCTAGAGCAACTGCCTGTCTCCTGGAATCTCTTCCATGCTCTTGAGACTGCAATGTGAGACACAGCAATCTTTTTGGCAATGACAAGTATTGGTGTGCCATTCTGGAGGAGTTGGATTACCCTGTGCAACCTCTGTAGACTCCAGATACTGGCTTATGCTACCAGTAGTAACACTGACCCTATCCAAATGCAAAACTAGTGAAAAATCAGTCAAGAAGGATGAAGATGGAAAAATTACCAGTTGCCACCACCTGTAAAAACATTCCTGTTTTGGGGGTCATCTCACAGTTGGCCCTCTAGTACACCTGCAGTAAATTTCGTTGACATCAAAGCGGGTCAACCTGATTCACAACCACCTCTGTTACATAACTGTCCAGATCAATATCCCACAATTGTGACTGACTTGATGCTATACTCCTATGAACCAGTGTTCCCTTTATTTTTTTGAGCAGTGTATATTTGCCCGCATAGATTATCTACATAATTATGCGCAGATCATGAACGAACTATATGTTATCTAGTTATCTATACAGCTATGGGTTGGGTTTGGTGATAAAGGTGATATATTCAGTAATTTGTTCAACAACAATTTTAAAGACATGAATTTCAAGAAACCATCTGTAAATCAGGCAGACTATCCCAAGTAAAATGTTAACAAAGACACGATTACACAAACTGTCACTGGTTCACATGGCTTGACCATTTGGCTTGGAAAGAGAGGGAGAGTGGCAGACAGGCTCACACATAGGGTGCCTCTCAACATCTCTCCTCGATCCTCCAGGCTCGTTCCCACTGATCTATAACTAAAACTGGATAGACTATCCCATTGTTGCCGCCCCATCATTCTTTATGTAGATCAGTGAGGACGAGGATCGAGGAAGGAAGGGAGGATCAATAAAATACCAAATGAGAGACACCCATAGATATTAGAAAGCTAAATACGGCATTGTCAACGAGTTCTATTAGGTGGTGTAATTAAACGTGGCCGCCGTATTGCTGGGGGCAAGGCCTTTACTGTCTATGGGCAACACTTGCCAGCAATCAGACACCTGTTCCTCCATTGGCCTCCAGTGATGGCTGCCCCATTAAGATGGTGGTGCTATTTACATATTTATTTACGTTCTTGAGCCCAATGCGGTATCTAGCTTTTTAATATCTGTGGGCTCACATATGCCCTAATTGTGAGCCATCTTCAGGTGAGGACAGGTGTGCTGGACAAGCAATTAGCCACAGATAATGACGTTGCTGAATAGTCGTCCCTAACCACATGGACCAAGCCATTTTAACTAGATCAAAAACAGATTCATTTAGGGCTTTTATTCTACACATTTCAAAACCACAGCCTCATAACTGTGCATCTTTAGTGACACTGCAGTGATTTTGCAGGTGTGTTCATGTATACAGGAAAACGAGATTGTTGAGAACGGAGAGGAGATCGTTGGAATGGGTGAGTGAGAGAGAAGACTAAAATACCTGGAAAGGAAAGGTAGGGGAGAGGAAGGGTGACGGTTATGAGCGAGGGGAGAATTGGAAAGAAGAGGAGTGGAGAGGAGCGATAAAGAGGGATTTTGGGAAGAGAGGAGATAGGAGAGGAGCTGCCGAAGCAATGACCAGTTATGGCTCCCCTTACCTGGACTCTTCACAGACCATTGTCTCTGGTGGAAATGTCAGACTGTAATTGATATTTCTCACTGGGCACTTTATCTCGCGCTGGTGTGCTCCGCTCGAGGTTCTATGATCCAGGTTTGAGCTGACCTTTCAGCCCTGCTCTCTCTCTCGCTTTCTCTCTTCCTCTCTAGCTTTGTTTTCACTCTCACACCAAATTCTCTCTCCCTCTCTCTTCTCTATTATTTTTGTCTCTTCCCTCAGTCTTTTCTGTCTTGCCATCACTCAGTGTTTATGTCTTCCTCTCTGTGTCACACACACACACACAGACACACAAACACACACAAACATTTCTCCTCTCACCCTCTTTGTCTCTCCCTTTCTCCCACTCTCTCTTTCTTACTCACTCACCCTCACACACACACAGACACACATTGTCAGCTTATGGCTGAAAATAACCGAGCAGGTCTTCAAAGCCAAGGCAGGCCGTTTGAGCCACTCTCTTCCTGCTCCTCGGCTGGTGTTCTGTCGGGGCTTATTTGTTTTGAAGGACGCCCGCGGCCCTTCATTTTCTGGAGGTTCGGGTTGTGACGGAGCAGGCTTTTTGGATGCCCTCCACGCTAACAACAGGGAAAAAAGACATCCACACAGGCAGAGGTATTTATGTGATTGAGAGCTCATTGCTCTGAACAGTCACAGGGGCCACATCTGTCACCCCCTTCAAAATTGCTTTCAGTGGAGCGGTTTACGAGAGTGTACAAAAAAAAAATGTTTTTGTAGAAGACAATAAAAGGTGTTTGTTAATCAGCTGCATCATATCATATACAGGTACCCCACCACTTTAGAGAGTGTGCTGTGTCTAGTGTGTGTGTGTAGTACGTGTGTGTGTGTGTGTGTGCATGCATGCATGTTGATCATCTCCTGCTATAGAGAGAGAGATAGAGAGAGAGAGAGAGAGAGAGAATTGTGGGAGGAATTCACCCAAGGGAGCTCTGGCTTCAAGCCCAGTGCAGCTCATAATTACATGTAATGACAGTCTGACGAAACACACTTAAAAGCTCAATTCTGTCAACAAGGTCTTGAAGTAATTGTATATTTCTGAGTGTATATGTGTGTATGTGTATTCATGCGTATATTTATGTTTGTGTGGTGTTCTATGGGGGGGAAAGAACAGGTTTTTTCATTGGTATGCTGTGTATTGTGTGTGTTGGGAAGAAGAAAACAAAACAACCTCATTAGTAGATTCCTTCTTTTCCACTCTGGCTCAACCTCATGTCTTCATTATACTGTATGTACTGCACTTACAAGCTTTTGCCAAATACCCGCATGGTCCACTACTGCATGGAGCACATGATATCCAGCCTCATAATGAGAGTGCTGGAGAGAAACCTTGGACCTGTTGAAGGTGAGTAACTGCCGTGAATGAAAGACTGGGCTGGGGCTTGTGTGTGTGTGTGTGTGTGTGTGTGTGTGTGAGAGTGTGTTGTGACCATGCTAACCTCTCAGTTTCAAAAGACCTTCAATAGATCCTCCTCACTATGGGGCACTGCATGAAGTCTTCACCCATCTCTTTTCCTCTCCTCTCTCTATGCACATAAGTCATTTTCTCTCTCTCTCTCTCTCTCTCTCTCTATGCACATAAGTCATTCTCTCTCTCTCTCTCTCTCTCTCTCTCTAAGTGGGTGTGGGTGTGCTTTTTGAGGAGAACATTAACGATTGACATCAACAAAAAGAAAGGCCCGTCCTTTGTTGACTACTTGGGAGGAGAAATATCCATCCTCTGCAGAGCACCAAAATCCCCGGATACCGCTGTTATGTAGTTCTGTCCAAGTCTATTTGTCATTTGACTTTTGGGTTTGTGAATCCACTATGCAAAATATTCTACATCTATCGATTTCAATTTTTACTCCTTTTTACTACCTTCTCAGTCATTTCTTATTATCTTTGTTTATGTCATGACAAAGCATATCTTGCTTCCCACAGTCAGACACACACACACACACACACACACACACACACACACACACACACACACACACACACACACACACACACACACACACACACACACACACACACACACACACACACACACACACACTATGCTTTTCATTCTGCAAAAAGAAAGAATGAAGACATTTTGAATAGCTCTCAAGGCCGTACCTACATTGTTGAGTTCAAATTGTGTCTGTTTGATTTCCCAGCGGGAGGGTTTTATATCAGGACAGTGGCAATAAATGGATGTGTGTGTGGAGGAACACTGCCTCTGTGGCTGGACACGCGTGCCGCTAAGCAGTCTGTCCCCTGGAGCCGATTGTGTGGAAGAAATGGACGTGGCCATTGTTAGGACTTTATGTTCTTTCACCTGAGGTATAGAGGGTTGAAGGATTTAGAACAAATGTCCCGTTTCTTTAATTTAACTCGGTATTCTGGTTGTATTTTGCGGCGTAAAAAGCATAAATGAACGCATTCCAGGATGGAACAATCGCAGGGAGAAATGTTGGAAATGATGACGAGATGTCTCTTTTTAAAAACATGAACATGATCCGATGGGAAATTTTCTTGGCGCCATTGTTGGACACTGCCTAATTCCAGGTATGCGGTGTGTTTCCCCCCCCTGATGTACAGCACGCAGCTGCTATCGTAAGAGTGAGGGTCCTGCGGAGGCCCTGTCTGTGACGATGGCGGTGGTGGTGGCGACGGTGCGTCATTAGCATTCATTATGGGCCCATAAGCCTGAGTAATTACAGACGGCAGAGCAGGGAGGAAAAGCAGTTTACACTGCTGGTAATTTGATTTGCATCTACGCTAATAACTTCTTTTGTGCGTGTTTATGTGCCGTGGCAGAACACAAGTGCCGTTTGGCTTCAGGCTGTGGGAGGCTGGAGAGAGATGAGCGAGAGAGGGGGAAAAAACGAGTGGAGCCTCAGAAAAAAAAAAAAAATCTCAAATTGAGTTGCGATCGCCCTTCAGCTTTCCACACACATGTCCTCCATGTTAGTCCTAATGGAGTCCTAATTTTGAATGCGCGTGGACCGAATAGTATGAAGGTAGAATCACATGTTTGCCAGATAACAGTGACATGTGAACATCGACCTTGGTTCTAGGGTGATACAAAGGGCTCGGACATATTTTGATCGTCAAACAAGTGCCATTCACAAGTGTGTCCTTGTCTCCCACTTGATATATTTTCTACACTTTAGGCTGAAGTGTTTGAAGTCTCTCTTTTTCAAAGTCAAACAGATTGATGGCCAGCATCTTTCGCTACATTCTTTACTTATTGTCAATTGCATGTCAGTCTTTCTATAATCCTCTCTTTAACTGAAGAAGATGTCTCCAACAAAAGATACTTGGATTGCCTGCATTCAATGGGCATTTATTCTCTTATAACCCTGACAAGCAATGGCATGCTATTCATTTGAACATCCAGGCCTTATAGGATATATATATACTATCAGCACAAACATCTGCTGCCTGCATCTTCCCTTCAAAACACTAAAGATAAGATCTCAATCTCTCTCCCACTGATGATCAGTAATCCAGTCCTATTGAGCTGTCCTAATTAGTGTATCTAAAAAGATGTGGGCTAGAGAGAGAAAGAGAGAGAAGGAGAGAGAAAGAGAGAGAGAGAGAGAAGAAAATACCACAATAAAAGAGTCAATAGTCAGAGCAGCTCCCGTCCCTCTTGTTATGTTTGTCTTCATTGAGAAAGCCAATCAAGCTTCCTGAGGGGAGCATGCGGTCGGTGTGATTATTATGAACGGGAGCACGAGCGCATTCATACTCAAACATTGCAATTCTGAACGCAGAACAAAAAGACACTGAGGTTAGGGATTCACTTGTGAATGGAGAATCATCTGCCCAGGCTTGCCAGTTTAAGGTGCGGGGTAAGAGACAGGTGTGTTTCATCATGTTTAATTTCAAACCCCTGAGAAGCCATGAAGTGCCAAGACATTGGCGGGAAACAAAAGCACTCTGCTACTTCCAGTCATCCTTCCTCCCCTCCCTTCTAAGTTGACAAAATGGAACATTGAAGATGCCGTCTTTTGTGACGAGACACTGTCACGTCATCGGTGCTTTTCCATCAAAAATGTTCACACTGAAGTGGCACTGCTGAGCAGTCTACCCACAGCCATTGTCTCCCGTATCATAAACACATACAGTGTACATTATGTCCACGTGCTTCTACCCAGAGTAACAACAAAACATGTACAAAGCTTCTTTCTTGAGATCATTTACCATCCAAATGGAAACAACCACTGCTTTTCCACTCCACATGACACAACTCCAAGGACCCTTTCTTTGTTGGAGAGTGGCAGGCGCCTCACATTATTCTCTGAGGCCTCTACATCAGGCTCAGACCTGCAGCCAATGAAGGAGAGGCCTGACTCTTAAGACGTTGGATGCCCTCAACCTCACCCCTGCTGTCAAAAGTCTATTCTTTGAGAAGATTCCCACACATGAGAAGGCACATAACAGCTGTTGAGATGGTGGGTTGGGACAGAAACACAGTGGTGAAGATCGAGTGACTTGCCAGAAATGTCTTCCCATACCACTCTGGCAGTGAGCTTAAAAGAAGACGTCAAACAGTTGTGTTCGCTAGCACAAATGGTTTGTTTTTGTTTTCTCTCTTTCCTTTCGCTTAGTGAGTTGTCAAAACCTGTGAAGATATTGCTCACCTCTCGGCTATCAGTGGAAATGTGAGGAACAATTAGACCTGTCACGACGTGCCGCTCATTCAGGCCGACAGGCCAGGCTAACCAGACTGGCAAAGGCTTTGAAGTGTTTAATTGTTCTGTTTTGTTGGAAGCTGAGGTGTAACAGTATTCATTGTATGACTAGTATAATGAACGTCTATTATGGGGGAAGGTGAGGATTTTTATATTGTTTTGATCTGACAGTGACAGACTTCAGCTTGAGATAACTGTGATGACAGATTAATATGTCAGAATCACATATCCTCTTCAGTTCTTTGGTTCTTTCCCCATTGTGAGCTGTCTTTGGATATAGATTGCGGCACAGATTTGAAGGCTTGAGATCAAACTCTAAAAGAACTTTTTCAGTTTCACTTTGCTGTATTCTATGAAATGGCAGCAGTCCATACAATGCAGTGATAAAAAAAAAAAGATATATTTAATTTAAAAGTACAGCAAAAATACAAATGCAAATGAAAAGACATCAAAATTCAAATGAAGATTAATACTGAATTCTGCACAAAGAGAAAAACAAACCTGTTGGTTGTGTCCCATGTTGACTGCTGCAGCAACACGTCTCTGTGGTGGTGGAGGGCTGTGCTGTGTGCCGGGGAGGTGGTTGGGCGGCTCCTCTGCCAGGACACCAGGCTGCAGTGTGGATCGCTTGGCACGGGACCTCCATGTCCCACTGATATGTCCAGCCCTGTGCCAACTGTGTCAGAGGCTCTGGCAGCCATAGGTACCAGTCACAATACACAATACAGATGTACACACACACACAGACAAACACACACACATATACAGTGCATTATACTCTCTCACGTACGATTTCTTTTTGGCTTCATACATTGCAGACACACACACACACACCATCTTATCATGTTGTATCTTAGTATTTCTTATTCTTTCACATGGTAGGATACACATGCTGCTCCATACTGTAAATGTTGATATTAACCGCAAAAGTCACAGCGAGCTCCACAGAGTTCAGAGAATGGGGCCCATGTATGGCCTATCTAAGGATGCTATGCATAGTGCATTTGGGACAGAAAGAGGCGTTTCACAGAAATATAGACTTTTGGCCTTCAAAATTGGTGATGTGAAAATGTAAACATGTGATATGTCCACAACCTTACAGTAACACACAGCCTACTCTTTTTCATACAGAGCTGATTGTATGGTTGACCAGTAGTCACTTGTAAAGCTGGCAATCTTTGTTATTGGTTTTTTAATATAATAATAAAAAAGGTGTTTTCTGATGACATCACAATGCTTCCCCAGGTGTAGTCGCCTCTTCTGGCCTGTCTGGTTTCCTTATCAGGTACCCCACAGCACCTACATTAGGTCTGGTGCTCCCAAAGGTAGCTTTGATAAATGTGTTCGCTCTCTCTCTCTGTCTCACACATATTCTCTGTCTGCTTCTCTCTCTCCCTCTTTCTCTCTC
The DNA here is from genome assembly GCF_963854185.1 of Sardina pilchardus. NCBI lineage: Eukaryota > Metazoa > Chordata > Actinopteri > Clupeiformes > Clupeidae > Sardina > Sardina pilchardus. The sequence continues at coordinate 31,064,378 of NC_085008.1, forward strand.
TCTCTCTCTAATCCAGCGCTAATGGCCGTCGTCCTGGCGGAGGCCTGCTCTCGTTAGCGTGGGTAAATCCCTGCAGGTGGGTGAGCGTTGCGGTTGGAGGAGTGCTCAGTGAAGCGCGCCGCCCGACGAGAGCCACAGAGACACCCCCACACCCCACAACCCCCCCCCCCCCCCCCCCCCCCCCCCCCAAAACCCTGGGTACTGTGCTCAAGGTCACCTTGCCCGCCTGACGCCCCCACAGTTACCATGGCTCTGTGGTCCACAAGTGAGGGGAAAGAATGTGAGGATGAGAGCGAGAAAAGAGAGTGAGAAAAAGAAAGAATGCGAGAAAGTGAGTGTTGACAAAATGAAATTCTGTATTCTTGAGAAATTCATGGACTGCCCTAGCCTGGCTAGCGCCTACTACTTCTCAAATGAGACGTGGTCTGGCAACCAGACGTTCATTTTCTCGTATTTGAAAGAATGCCCAGATCCGTTCATTGGGCGCCACGGATGTCTATCAAATGCGTCTGTGCATGGCTCATCATCGTCTTCCTTTCCCCCCTGTTCTGTGATTGGTCCCCTATCTCAGGCAAAAATTAGGGCGGTAGTTTCCTGAAATCACTGCGCAAGGCAGGATGGGAACACCCAGGCGGACTGCCCTTAGTATTTAAATGTGCATCTAAATAGTGTAGGGTTTAAGTGTAAGTTGCGTTGCGTTGCGTTGTGACTATGTGACATGGCCGTGGAGGACAGTGTAGCGTGAATCACAGCATTCAAGGGATATTTCTTAATTAATTTTTTTTGTAAAGATCAGTAGGACAATTCTGGTGGAATAGTTTGTTGTTGTGCCCTCAGGGCTAAACCTGGGCTGAAGTCTGAGGGCCAGATGTATTAACGTTTTGCGCCCATTTTAGGCGTAACGTGCACGTAAAAGCATGGCGGTGGTATGTACAAATAGGCCGCAATGAGGGAAACGCGCAGACTGCCTGCCGTGGCTATTTGCGCTTTTCTGTGTCATGCATATTAATTTCTGGGCGGATCAGCTGAAAATGGGTGTAACGCGCAAGTACAGGGGAGGAGAAGTGCTAATAGCGATTGATTAAGTATTCTGCCATATGTATGAAAACAGCGCATGTCTATTTTGCGTTGAAAAACGTCCACCTTCTGAAAGCAGGTGTAATCCAAATTGCGGTTAAATGCGTCTATTAGAAAAACTTTTAGAGACAGCTGAATCAATATTCAGAGCATCAGTTTTCTTCATTGTACTGTCCATGTCAAAAGCAATCTTAACTTTTGTTTGCCTCTCTAGAATCCTATTTTCTCTTTCACAACATAGCCTACACTTCCCAATCTGTTAGACTAGGCATTAAGTCATATCTACGTGCAGTAAATAGTTCAAATATTTTTTTAAGTGGATTAGTAGAACTACTAGGCCAATATAGCAAAGCACAGCATTCGCATTCTGCGCATACAAAAACTCGCTATTAGCGCTGTCTTAGTACATCTGGCCATGAGTCTCTGTCTCCAAGGGATGCATCTCTACTTGTTTGTGTATTTTATTTCTGCCATTTGGTTCTATCTGTCCATTTTGTCTTTTCATTCTATTATTCTCTCTCCTGCTCTCTATCCCTCTCTCATTCACTTCTCCTGGGCTCATCCATCCACCTCTGGAAGCACAGACACCCCTCTGATCTCATTCAGCCCTAGACATTAAGGGCGCATTCACACTAGGTCCCCTGGACCGGACCAGGGTTCGTTTAGTCCAATGCTTCGGTTGTTTTTCATAACGTGAACACAACTGTACCGAACTCGGGACCGGACCCGAGTCCGCCTGAAAGAGGTGGTCTGGGCTGGGGTCCAGTTCGCTAGAACGCTGGAGCAGGTTGCTAAGCAAACGTTCTAAAGAATCTAAAGATCTTTACCTTTGTCTTCTTCATTGCACCGCCTTCTGCTGTTTGGCCAAGTGATATTTGCAAACATTCTGGAAGTTTGTGTCTAGAAGCAGTGTTTGACGCAAATGGACCAGGGTACGCACAAAGATCCTTCATCACTATCCGCTCCGCTTTAATCCTCTCTGGTGCACAGACAAACATGTAATGTGAACAGAGACCAACTACAGTAGGAGTAACCGCATTCGGGTCCGGTCCAGTCAAACGGACCCAGTGTGAAAGCTACCTAAGTCACATTGAGCAAAATGGAGGATTTGATGCTGTTGATGTGTTAGCGTGGGTGCAGCTCTCATGTTTCATGTGACCATGCTGGGATCCTTTGGCCGTCCCCAGTTTGTCTAGTTGTCCAAAATATTATTTGAACAATTACAAAGTAATACAAAATAATTGAGTACAAATGCTTCCATATATAACAGGTTAAAGTTGAAACGTCAAATCATTAACAGACAGTGAAAATGAGTTCTTCACAGATGCCCATCATAGGGTTAAGCATTACGTCAGACATGAAAGATTATGAAAGAACCAGGGATCAACCATGTGGCAACAACACCACCACCACACCTTATGTAATCAGTGCAGCAGAATGAACACGAGGAGTGCAACCTGGTCTCATGAAGGATGGGGTGGGGTGATCTCTGAGCCATGGCCCTGCTCACTGTGTGAGAGGGCTGCGATGGGCCAGGTGGAGAATGGAGAGACGAGAGCCAGGAGAAGAGGTGTAGAGGTCATCTGGGTCAAGCCCTAGAGGAGAGACCTGTGTTTATACCCACTGTCCACCCCTTCTGTCTGGACAACAAGAGCCTGAACCCCCACCACCCCCACCCAAAATTACTCAGCTGTGTCCTCTCTATCAATCCCCAACACCCCCAAAAAACGTGCGCGCACACACACACTTACACACACCCCAACCTCCTCACATGTCCCAGCTGTAGACTTTTTTCTGTCTCCTACAAGATGTGATGTCACAGATAAGCATGTGAAGTATGGTGGTGGGTGGCAAAATCATTATCCAGCGCCAACTAGATGTCACCGGCGGCTTTGTTAGCGCTGTCACGCTAAAGTGGCTTGCACTCCTCGCTTATTGGCAAGACCAACAGAACATTGTTCTGCGGAAAAGAGAGGAGAAATTACTTCAATATCAGATCTTGTTCGCCACCCCGGAGATTATTGCAAATGGAAGTGAGGTTTGGACAAGATTGGGTTGTGTGTGGATCTGTGTGTAGATATGTATTTGTGAGATTCTGTGAAAAAGTGTGTGTGTGTGTGTGTGTGTGTGTGTGAGGGAGTGTGTATTTTTTGAGAGTGTCTACACGCTAAATATCTAATTTCACAGTTACTGTACATCCATTACCTTTATTGTACACAAATGATGCCATCAGTCTGCAATGCATATAATACATAAGAGTATTTCATCACAGTACTCATCTCCTCACATCTCAGCATGCACTATTTGCAGACAGCTTATGAAACCGACACGACCAAGGATCCTCTCTTAAGAGAGGAACACATTTAAAGAAGAGGAGTATAAAGCAGACAGAGGAGGTAGGTCCTGTAGTTGAAGGAGAAGGAGAAGGAGAAGAGGAGAAACATCTAGAGGGAGAAGACGACGCCGTGATGTGAAAAAAAAGACCCTCTAATGGATATTGGAGTCATATTAGAGTCATGGAGTCCTATCGCACCCATCAGGTGGTTGGTAGGTGGTTGGGTGGATGCAGCGTAGCGCGAAATGCCCAATCTTTGGCACGCCACGCGGCGGAACATGTGGCACTAATGTGAGCTGACCTCTGTGACCCTTCACATTAGGATCTGCGACTCGCTGATAAATAATGCAAGGCTGGCCAGGGTCAGTGCATCCGGAAAACAAGATGGCCTCTCCCGGTGCTAAGTTCTGCCCCCCCCCCCCCTCTATCTCCCCCATCGGCACCCCTGGAAAAACACAGCGGTGGCGGGCGGAGAGGGCCCCAGAAGCCGCAATCAATTATTGATGCCTGATCAGATGGAGACCGAGACAATCTGTGGCCTCACACCCGGGTTTGGATGCCACTGCTGGAACGCACCCCAAAGATGTGTGTTCCATCAGATCAGCCCCGCTTAGAGCTCCTTTGTATGCAAACAGCATGGGGGGGTGGGGGGGGTGGGTTGGTGGGTGGGAGTCGGTCCAAAGGGCTGGTTGTGCCTGTGAGCAACAGGGCCGACTGCATAACACGGTGCCTTAGCCATACTTCTAGGGTTGTCTGCTATCGCAATGCTACTGTGATGCAAGATTAAGATTACAGGAGTTTTTAAGTTATGGGAATTTATGGTTTTTGGGAATATCTTTTTTTTCCCCTTGTGGATTGTTTGTGTGTCTCTGTCTGTGTGTGTGTGTGTGTGTGTCTCGGAGTATGCCACACAAGTGCGCGTATTTTGTGTGGGAGTATGTGTGCGCATGTGTGCATGCGGGAGCACAGTATGTGTTTGTGTTTGTGTCAGCGTGCGCATATCAGTGTTCTGAATGTGCTAGAGCACATTTTTTGTTGCTTCTGGAGATGAAATCAACAGCAGATAGAGCTGCTGATCAAACATGTCTAGACCTAAAATGTATACTATGGTGTCCTGTTTCTCTCCTGAGGAACCTCTGCTACTCCAAACAGGAGTTATCTTGGGAACTCATCGCAATCGTCTTCCCCTCCACGCACCCCGAGGCTGAGCTGGGGTGGGAGGCAGCAGGCCTGGCATGTTCGCACAGGAAGTCCTGCTCAAGTCAGGTGGGAATCCGCGCAGCGCTAAATACCTGTGGAGACGCAACGGAAACAAAATGAGGCGACTGGCTGAATTTGAAAGTATGAGGTCGGCCTTTAAAAGAGCAGCTATGGGACCAGCCGGCTGGGATTTAAGGAAGTACCATAACTGGACCAAATATATTAGGAACAGACTGAATTTTAAGCGTCTTCACTAGCCAAGGAACGTTATGACTGGTAGAGAATTTTAGGGGACAGAGTTGAGACACCTTTTCACATTTGCATTTTTTCTGCGATCTATGATTTAAAAAAAAAAATCACTTCAACTTCTAAATAAATAAAGAAATAATAACTGTTTGCCATTAAATTAAGAAGTAAATACAATACCCTTATTCTGCAACTATGTCTAAAGAATTGCCTTTTAATAAGATCTGATAGCGCTGCCTATCGTTGAGTATTCATTGAGTATGTTTGGGAGTGACTGGGTCCCCCGCTGCGTCTCGGAGGGTTGTTTTGGATGTAGTAGCAGCTGCAGGTTCGTGCCTCGTTGAGCGCCTGACAAACTGTTATTGATGCCCCCGGGCCTGACAACAGAGTTGTGTGCTAGGAAGCGCCGCTTCCACTGATGCGGGGAGCGCTGGGGAGCGAGGCACACAGCTCGGCTCGCTGCCACGGTGGGGGGAATGCCGCGCCGTGCTCCCTCGAATGTTCCAAAACCAACTTTTCTTCAAGAACACTGTGAAGGAATAGAGACGTCGTTCCCCCCACTCTGCCTCCCCTGAAGCGGCACCACAGACCGCACCACTGGTCCAGCCTGAATGCTCTCACCACAGTCTCGTTAGTGAAGAGATGTGGTCAACTCAGAGATCGCTTTTGGAGAGGGTGACCGGCTTGAAGCCCAGTAGTTTCAACTGATATGCAGTTGTGTCTCTAAGTATGTCTGTGATGTAATTCTAGAGACACAAAGACAAAAAATGTGTCTGCCGTTCAGTGTCTGAAATCTCCCCCAGCCCTTTTTGCTGTTCAAACAGGGTCCGTTTTGCAAATCAAACAGGGTCCTGGTGTTCGTGTTGACCACGTAGGACTGGGGTTTGGCTGGGAGTCTGGGACGTGGCCTTTATCCCTTCTGGCTGGCTGTGGCTCACACACGACAGCCGTGTAGCATGCATACTGAAGCGCACCGGGCATCGCTCCTCTGGCAGGGACACTGATGGTGGAGAGATGATAGCGGAGACCTGCATGAGCTGAGGAGAAGGGACTGGGGATGGGAGGTCAATGCGCAAGACACTCCCCCAATGTATAGGCAATTGTCCATCCCCTACAAACCCCAGATGACTGGTGATTATTTTATTTTTTATTTTTTACCATAATGACATTGGCTGAGTTTGAATGGCTATCTATACCATGGATACCATGCAGACCTATGGGAGTGGTGACAATATGTCAAGAGTTTACGCCTTTGTGCCGTGTTACTGCTACCGCTTTTAAGATCTCCCTCCGCAAAGGGGAGGTTTGTTCCACAACAAATCAGATAAGTATATTTTTTGTACAGTGGACTGTGGAGATTGTTTGTTTTTTTTCCCTTTTTGTATTTTCCTGCCCTTGCACCATTACGCATTGCATACGACCATTCAATTGAAATGAATCAAGGCCTGTTTTTTTATGAAACACATAATTGCACTATCTGCTGTGAGTCATGTAGGCAGCAGGGACCCTGTAGTGGTGGGGGCTGATGGGGGGTGGGGGCTGATGGGGGGGGGGGGGGGGGGACTTGCTCATCCGATTGTGACTGCCAGCGCACGGGTCTATGGAGACATAGTCACAAATACAAACCATCAAAAAAAGAGGAATTCAAACTCATCTCTCTATTCAACATGATTGTTGTGCGAGCGTTGGAGCCTATTCTCTCCCTTTGCTACACATTACTGCCTTGCAATGTCCCTAGTTTTCTTTGTAGTGCTATAGAATTTTGTGGTGCTGTAGAATTGTGAACACTGCCTCATTGCCTCCTTCTGCCTCAAGAGAAAAGAGAATCCTCCAAAATGTAGGATGTCAATAATAATAAAACAAAAAACGCTATGTTCCACTCATTTCATTAAACTCCATTTCCTCTTCATCTCTTCCCAGTCTTTCCTTTTCCAACTCCGCCTCGTTTAGAAACAGAAAGTTAAGAACTAAACACAAGGACACATAGCGCATGGGGGAAAGGCAATAGGTTGTCCATCCCCGTGGGAGCATTTGCCAGTGAAAATATTTGGGCAATCAGGAATGAATCGGAAAAACAGATAATAAAATGTTTTGGAATCTGTGCACCCTATGGAGTGCTAGCATTCCCCCCTCCCCAGCTGTGTTATCTGATCCCAGCATCGCCGGGCTCGGCTTTATCTGCGCCGGGCGGCCTGGGAGCTGCGTGCCCGCGCCCACAGACGCAAACGCTTGGCTGCAGTGCCCTCTTGTGGCCAACAGAGGAAGCGTTTCATGGCAGATAAGAGGTCAGTAGATTAGGTACGAGGACTAGTCTGTGTGTGTGTGTGTGTGTGTGTGTATGTGTGTGTCTGAGAGAGAAAGAGAGAAAGAAAGAGACAGAAAGAAAATGTGTGTGTGTGTGTGTGTGTGCGTTATCTAGTATCCAAATGATGCATTATTGGAAACCTGGATGAATGGCAAACTCTGGAACACATACAGTAAGTGTGATCCACTAAGGGGTGACTGGTTTGGCCTGACGTGAACCTGCCTGCATTGCCTGTGGTTTTCACGATCTACCAGACTGACCAAATAAAGCGTGAGTGTATGAGTGAGTGAGAACGTGAGTAAGAGAAACCATGTGAGTGAAGAACCCAGATAAACAAATGTGTAAGTGAGGAGGGAACAAGTGAATCAGCGCCTGTGTGTGTGTGTGTGTGTGTGTGTGTGTGGTCAGGAGCGCACACACACTCAAAAGCTAATGAGCTTGTCAGCTGGGTGCCCGCTGATTGTATGTGAGTGAGCGATTGAGCCAGTTTGCCTGAGTGATTGGGTGAGCAAGCAAGCGTGACCCACAGCCTGGGTGGCCGCGTGGCGTGTATTCGTTGGGGTGATGGAGTGTGAGGCTCTGCTGCCGGAAGCAAGTCAGGACAGCAAGCGAGAGCAATCACTACCCCCCCCCCATCACACACACACACACACACACTCCCTTCGCCTTCCAGCAGACTGGACAGGATGGATACAGCAAGCCCGAGAGCTAATGTGGGACCAGCGCTTTAAAAACCGCCTGTGGAAAAAAAAAAGGGCCGGCGGCGGTCTCTTTGGGTCTTGTTTGGATCCTTTGCCTTTGTCCAGCGGCGGCTCCTTCCTGCCCGCACTCTCCCAGCTGGGGGAGTGAGAGCAGAGGCGATAGGATTATGCGATGACTTGTGTTCGCCCATGATGAACAAGCCCTCGTTAGCGGGCGCTTTAATGCCAGCCGCAGATAGCGCGGTCATTAGCCGTAGTAATGATCACTTTAGACTGGGGTTGCCTCTGTAATGGCGTGTTTTTGTTCTCAGTCCCTCTCTCTCTCTCTCTCTCTCTCTCTCTCTCGCTTCCTCTCCCACACTTAAACAGGGACTCCATGAGTAGACAGGCTTATCCAGTTCTACACTCCAAAAAGTTGTTAGCACTCCCCCTTCCACTCTCTCTCTCTCTCTCTCTCTCTCTCTCTCTCTCTCTCGGACACTGGTGTGCCAGCTAAATGGCCGTCTCATTGATGTCTACAGGACTTGGACAGTGCTCTGTCCGCTCTTAATTGGATCCATTGGAGCCCTTGGGCCCGGCACAATACCCATCAAAGGCCGGCATGGCCGGGCTCAGACACTGTCCACTCAAAAGCACCAGTGTGGACAAATGACAGGGCCATTAACAGCCACTGAGTGGCTATGGCATACGAGCAACATGCCCTCCTCTATGTCACATGCCACTGTGCGGCTGAGGATGACTTTGTCATGAAGCAGTCAAGACTTTCCCAGTCTCCCAGTTTCCACAGCATCTTTTCACACACACACACACACACACACACACACACACACGGAACTCTGAGCGTGGGCAGTCTTTGAACGCAGTCAGACCTCAAAATGCTTTATGCCTTTTTTTTCCATAGATCTATTTTCCTGTGCGAGCCTTAAAGATCAAGCCGCCGCTATTGTGGGCCTCCTCCTGCCATGGCGTTCCCGGTGCGTTTAACGACGGATCAGCTGAATGGCGCCGCGCGTCCTCCCCTCGGCGCCCCGGTTTTTCTGGCGTCGTATTTGGAGTTGGTGGGAAATTCGACGTGGCCTTCACCGCGCCTTCACCGTGCCTGCACCGATGCCCTTCCCTTTTCTGCCTCGATTTCTCTACCAGTGGGGCGCTCCTTTTTTCTCCGCGCATTCTTTCATGTCTTCTCTGAAACCAACTTGTTTATTCTCTGCCTGATGACTATCTCACTCAGGTTTTTTTTTTTTTTTTCCCAGAAATATATATATTTATCATATGAAAGGAGGGATTCATAGCAAATCTATCCAGGCCCAGTCCCTTTTTTTCTGACAAAAGAATCTGAGGCTTGGGCAGATGCTTACAATAGCTTTGAGTTATTTTTTTACACGCACACAAATACACACACACACACACACACACATACACATGCACACACACATGTACAGTTGTACACTGTTATTTTTTATGCCTTTTTCTTCTCAATCTCTCTCTCTACACTCTCTTCTTCCCTTGCCAGTCATTGGTGTGATATTTGCAAAACACTCAGCTTTATGTGAGGAAGGCTAACTTAAATCAATTTAAAACAGCTTTTGAAATTCCTTTCGCCATGCCATTGTACACATGTGAAAAAGAATGAAAAGAAAATCAAAATCGTAACATTTTTTGAAGCCCCACCCCGCTCATTCTTTCCACCTCCTCCCCCTCTACTTTCATCACCCTCACAATGAGGAATTGATCGATTC